>NW_020172727.1:512110-522025 GCF_003031525.2 Neophocaena asiaeorientalis asiaeorientalis
CACGTGGGATCCTCCCAGACCGGGGCACGAACCCGTGTCCCCTGCATCGGCAGGTGGACTCTCAACCACTGCGCCACCAGTGAAGCCCTAAAATCTTTAATAAAATATTAGCAAATAGAATTCAGCAATATAAAAAAATTATATATATCATGACCAAGAGGAGTTGATTCCAGGGATGCAAGACTGATTCAATATTCAAAAAACAATCAATATAATTCACCATCTTAACAGGTGAAAGAAAAAACCAAATGATCATATCAACTAATGTAGAAAAAGCACCTGATAAAACGCAACACCAATTTATAATAAAAACTCTCAGAAAGCTATTAATAGAGGTGAACTTCCTCAACTTGATAAAGAACCTCTACCAAAAAAACTATAGCTAAACATCATACTTAATGAAAAACTGAATGGTTCCCCCTAAGCTTAGGAACAAGGCAAAAATTTCTACTCTCATCACTATTTTCAACATAGTGCTGGAAGTCCTAGCCAGCCCAGTTATACAAGAAAAGGAAACAAAAGGTACAAATATTGAAAAGAAAGAAACAAAACTGCCCCTATCTGCAGATGACACAACGGTCCACGTAGAAAATTTCAAGGAATCGATAAAAAACTCCTAGAACTAACAAGTGATTTCAGTAAGGACAGAAGTGAATTTGCAAGATAGATTAATCTACAAAAATCAATAGTATTTTGATATACTAACAATGAACACCTGAAAATCAAAAATACAACTTCATTTATAAAGACTCAAGCTGATTTTCTTAGATATATCACAACATATATGTAATTTACATGCTGAGAACTATACAACACTGATGAAAAAAATAAAATAGTATCTACATAAATAGAGAAATGTTCACAGATTGGAAAACTCAACATAGTAAAAGATGTGAACTCTCCCCAGATTGACATAAAGGTTTAACATAACTCCTATAGAAATCCCAGTAGGATTTTTGTAGCTCAAGACAAAATTATTCTAAAATCAAATGGAAAGTCAAAGGAATCAGAATAGCTAAACAATTTTGAAAAATAATTGTAAGTGGGAAAAACAGAAGACATATAGCTATAGTTATCAAGTGGTGAAGTAATGAAGATACTAATCTTCATTACTATCTTGTGTGGTACTGGCAGAGGGAAAGACACATAGATCAATGGAACGGAATAAAGAACCCAGAAATAGACTCACACTAGTACAACCAATTTATTTTTGACAGACGTGCAAAAGCAAGTCAATGGAGAAAGAACAGCCTTTTCAACAAAAGTGCTGAAGCAATTCAATATCCATAGGCCAAAAAATGAACCTTGACCCAAATCTCACACCTTATATAAAAATTAACACAAAATGGATCACCAAACTTAAATGTAAAGTGTAAAATTATAAAACTTTTAGAAGAACACGTAAGAGAAAAAATCTTCAGGACCTAGAGCTTAGTGAAGAGATTTTAGAGGTGACAAGTAAAGCACAATCCATAAAAGGAAAAGAAATAAGTAAGTTGGACTTCCTTAAAATTTTTAAACTTTTGCTCTGCAAAAGACTCTTTTAAGAGGATGAAAAAACAAGCCACAGACTGAGAGAAAACATTGCAAACCACATTGATTTGTATTTAGAATATATAAAGAACTCTCAAAACTCAACATTAAAAAACAATTCAATTAGAAAATGGGCAAAGGAGGGCTTCCCTGGTGGCACAGTGGTTGAGAGTCCGCCTGCCGATGCAGGGGACACGGGTTCATGCCCCGGTCTGGGAAGATCCCACATGCCGCGGAGCGGCTGGGCCCGTGAGCCATGGCTGCTGAGCCTGTGCGTCCAGAGCCTGTGCTCTGCAATGGGAGAGGCCACAACAGTGAGAGATGAAGAGACATGTCACCAAACAGGACACATGATGGCAAATACACACATGAAAAGATGTTCTAGCCATTAGGGAAATGCAAATTAATACCACAGTGGGATACCACTACACACGTATTAGAAGAGCTAAATTTAAAAAACAGTGACAATACCAAATGCTGGTGAGGATGTGGAGACACTGAACCTCATACAGTGCTGGCTGGTGGGAAGATAAAATGGTACAGCCATTTTGGAAAACAACTTGGCAGTTTCTTTAAAAACTAAATATACACTTAGCACACAACCCAACAATCACACTCCTGGACATTTAGCCCAGAGAAATGAAAACTTACGTATACACAAGAACCCGTACACAGATGCTCATAGCAGCTTTATCTGTAATACTCGACAACTAGACACAAACAAAATGTCTCTCCATAGGTGAATGGCTAAACAAACTGTGGTACACCCATAGCATAGAATACTGCTTAGCAGTATTGATTTATACAACAACTTGGACAGATATCAAGGGCATTATGCCGAGTGAAAACAAGCCAAACTCAGAAGGTCACATGCTGTGTGATTCTATGAATATAACATTCAGAAAATGACAAAGTTATAGAGATGGGAAATTGATCAATGGTTACCACGGGTAAGGAGTAAAGAAGAAGATGGGGTAAGGGTGACTCCTGTACCTTGATTACAGTGGTGGTTACAAGACACACACATGTGATAAAATGGCAAAGAACTACACATATACACTATCCCAACGTCAATTTCCTAGTTTTGATATTATATTATAGTTAGATTAAATGCAATCATTGAGAGAAACTAGGTGAAAGATACACAGGACTTCTTTGTACTATTTTTGAATTTCCTATGAATCTATAATTATTACAAAACAAAAAGCATTGGTTTTTTTATAAATTTATTTACTTATATTTTATTTTTGGCTGCGTTGGGTCTTCACTGCTGCACGTGGGGTTTCTCTAGTTGCGGCGAGCGGGGGCTACTCTTTGTTGTGGCGTGCGGGCTTCTCATTGCGGTGGCTTCCCTTGTTGCAGAGCATGGGCTCTAGGAGTGCGGGCTTCAGTAGTTGTGGCACGTGGGCTCAGCAGTTGTGGCTCGCGGGCTCTAGAGTGCAGGCTCAGTAGTTGCGGCACACGGGCTTAGTTGCTCTGAGGCATGTGGGATCTTCCCAGACCAGGTCTCGAACCTGTATCCCCTGCATTGGCAGGCGGATTCTTAACCACTGCACCACCAGGGAAGTCCAAAAGTTTTATGAAAATACATGTTGATCAGAACTGGATGCCCCTACTTAAACAAATACCACGCTAAGTGTGCCAGCTTATAACAGTTTCCCCTCCTCTGGGAACTGTCTCCATCCCCTTCCCCCTCCCTCCACAGGGATGGGCCCCAGGCAGACAGTCCTATTTGTCTTAAGAAACGCTCAGCTCTGTTTTCACACTTGAACGGATGCTGGCCTGTGGTAAGCTGACCAGATTCTCTCTCCCAGGGATGTATGGGTCCTGGTTAAGAGTTTGGTTTAGCCTGGGCCCTGCACAGTGAGAATGTAACATCTGGAGCTGAAGGTGGTTGAGAAGTCTTCACAGATAAAAATGACAGAAAACAGAGAAGAATCAGGAGGAGAGCCAACAGGTATACAGTCCTCTCTCCCAATCCATCCCTGCCCCTGGTTTCCATGAGTCACCCCTGTACTCTTATAATAATGAACAGGGTTTTGCTAGCTCAAGTTGCTCTTTATGTTTTACAACCAAATGAGCCCTAAGTAACGCAAAGACAGGATCCGGCCCCAAAAACCTAAGGATTCAGTAAAGGTGTCTAACTTGCCTCACCTCTTAAGACTTGCTTCTAGAGTTTGTCTCTCCAGGTTCTCCTAACTTCGTTACTCACTGTTCCAAGGTGGGCTCTAAGTGGCCTGGTTTCCAAGGAGGACGATGAGGGAATAACAGCAAAAAGGTGTCTATTTCGCCTGCTGCTGTTGTACGTCAGGCGATCTCTCGGTTTCGAACTGCGTACTGTGAGGCTCATCCACTGAAGGTTCTGTGGCAGACTGTCCTCCAATCCTATTCTCACGCCTTCCTGTTTTCAGTAGCATCTCCTCAGGTTGAGCTAGGCACATGGCCATGCAACTAGAAACTAGTGGCATTTCCATGTCTCCCTGGCAAGTAGATGAGGTCACATGACTAAGTCTGGGTGAAATGGATGCGAGAGAAGTGATGTATGCCACTTCTGAGTCATGCCCTTAAAAGTAATCTGTTTTCTCTCCATTTGCTCCTTTCCCCTTCCTGGGACCTGAAACACCAACATGTTAGAGGTGAGCCACCTCCGACCCTATGGATAAAGGCAACCCTCACAGGGATCTAAAACAAGACGACAGAAGGTACCTGGGTTCTGGGCAGGTACTCTTCTGGACCACTCACCAACTTAGACTTTTACATAAGAAAGTAGTTAATTTCTATGTTATGTGAGTGACTGTTACCTGGTTTATGTTCAAGCAGCTGAACCAATGTTTGAAGGACTATAAACTGGGGTCTGTAGATGAGAAAAATCTTCTTAGCCTTCACCCTGGGCCCTGATTTCTCCCACGGAATTCTGAGTACAGCTTTTAAGAAGTGAGTTTATACTGCCTTTTCTCTTCTTGGAAATGGTAGGTTTTCATTAGAGATGCCAATCATCAACCCCAAAGATATTCCAGTGTTGCCAAACATGAGGAGGGAAGGGAAACAGAATCCCAGCCACACTGAGAACGTCATACAGACAAGCAGACACTGCCACGCAAGCTCCTTGGAATGCCCTGGGGCGGCCCAGGACAATTCCTGGGGTTCCAGAGAAGAGCAAAGGCCACAGAGGCTGGCACAGGTTCAGTTACAGTACTGCCATACAGCATCCTCTAGTTCTAAACTGTTCAAACAACTCTTTTTTCCCAAAATCGATCCTTAGCAGATACATTAGATATGGGGAAAAAAATCAAGCTAACTTATTTCTAAGAAAAACCCACTTCTGTCCTTACGGGTAGCTCATTAATGATGACACAATCGGAGAGCTGCTTATTACTTGTAACCTGGACTCAGGAGCGCACACCCGGAGAGAATATTTTATTAGTTCCTCTCCCCTAAATGGAGCAGACAGTGATGATATCTGAAGCAGAATTTGTTTCTTATTAATAGATCAGTTCTAACGTTAATTTCCCCAAAGGCTGAAGACCATTTTGCAACTTGATTTGTGACTCTTTTCTCGGTTTTCCCAAAGACGGTATATAGTAACGACCACTCTAAATGCACTGGAGAGAGATTAACTTACTACATACAATGGATGTCTAAGGGCATCAGAGCTTAATTCTCTCCCAGAACCCTAGTTGAGAAAGGGCCATACAGACTAACCATCATGTGTCTGGCTGTCCTCTCTCCAGGTTTTAAAAAATTATGAATGCTAAGTTGCTCCTTATCACTCCAAAATAAACTGGTCTGGGACCTGAAGTAAGTCTTATAAAGTTCCCTGCCATTTACAGCACTATTTGTGCTGCTGGTGGGTGCTAGCCTCTCTCAGCCTGACCCCATGTGGTCACCTAACTAGTGAAAGAGTATCATGGTGAGGGGCAGTGACCGAACAGGCAGATAAAAGAAAATATCTCCTTTCAACAAATGCTGCTGGGACAACTGGAATTCCATATGCCAAAGAATGAAGCTAGACCCCTTCATTATATAATACACAAAAACGAATTTAAAATAGACCACAGGGCTCAATGTAAGAGCTAAAACTATAAAGCTTTTAGATGCGAACACAGGAACAAATCTTCATGAATTTGATTTGGGCAGTGGTTCCTAAGGTAAATTTTTTTTAATATCTTTATTGGAGTATAATTGCTTTACAATGTTGTGTTAGTTTCTGCTGTATGACAAAGTGAATCAGCTATATGTATACATATAACCCCATATCCCCTCCCTCTTGCGTCTCCCTCCCACCCTTCCTATGGCACTGGGCAATGGTTTCTTAGGTATGACAGCAAAAGCACAAGTGACAAAAGAAAAAAATTCGATAAATTGGACTTGACCAAACTTAAAAATATTGTGCTGCAAACAGCACCATCAAGAAAGTGAAAAGACAATGCACAGAATGGGAGAAAATATTTGCAACTCATACATCTGACAAGGGACTTGTATCCAGAGTATATAAAGAACTCATAACTTAAAAATAAAAAGATAAATAATCCAATTAAAAATGGGCAAAAACCTGAGAAGACATTTCTCCAAAGAAGTTATACACATGGCCAATAAGCACATGAAAAGATGCTCAACATCACTATTCATTAAGGAAATAAAAATCAAAACTACAATGAGATACCACTTCACACCCACTAAGATGGCTATGATAAAAACCCTAAAAATCAAATAACGAGTGTTGGTAAAGAGGAGGAAAATTTGGAACCCTCATACTTTACTGGCAGGATTGTAAAATGCTTTAGCCACTGTGGAAAACAGTTTGGCAGGTCCCCAAACTGTTAAACATAGAGTTACCATATGACCCAGCAATTCTACTCCTAGGTATAAATACTCAAGACAAATGAAAAGGTAAGTCCACACAAAAATTTGTAAACAAATATTCACAGCATCATTATTCTTATTAGCTGAAAAGTGGAAACAACCCAAATGTCCATCAACTGATGAATGGATGAATAAAATGTCATATATCCATATAATGGAACATTATTCAGCAATTAAAAAAATTAAGTTCTGACTCACTATACAACATGTATGAACCTTAAAAACATGATGCTAAGTGAAAGAAGCCAGTCACAGAAGACCACATGTTGTATGACTCCATTTAAATGAAATGGCCAGAGCAGGCACATCTATGAAGAGGGAAAGTAGAGAGTGGGGCAGGGGAGAATGGAAAGTGACTGCTAATGGGCACAGAATCTCTTTTGGGGGTGATGAAAATGTTCTAAAATTACACTGTTATGATGGTTGCACAACTTCGTAAATATGCTAAAAACCACTGAAGTATACACTTAAAAGAGTGAATTGTATGCTATATGAAATGTATCTAAATAAAGTTGTCTTTTGAAAAAGATGAAGAGGACTTCCCTGGTGGTGCAGTGGTTAAAAATCCGCCTGCCAATGCAGGGGACACGGGCTCGAGCCCTGGCCCGGGAAGATCCCACATGCCGCGGAGCAACTAAGCCTGTGCACCACGACTACTGAGCCTGCGTGCCACAACTACGGAAGCCCGCACGCATAGAGCCCGTGCTCCGCAACAAGAGAAGCCACTACAATGAGAAGCCCGTGCACCGCAACGAAGAGTAGCCCCCACTCGCCGCAACTAGAGAAAGCCTGTGCGCAGCAACGAAGACCCAACGCAGCCAAAACTAAATAAGTACATTTATATATTTAAAAATAAAAGATGAAAAAAGAAGATCTCTGCGTGAACTCCACCAGCGGCCCTGCCATCCAGTTTGGAGGATGTCGTAGCCACCACTGAGTGACTAGCATTGATGTGAAGTGCAGTTTACAGTGGAAAGCTGGGGAGAACATGGAAGCAAGTTTGGCTGTCTGTGCCCCTGACAGAGATGCATCCTCTAGGCTGGAAGGTGGCTGGAAGATGGCCAAAGCTTTCAGTGACTATTAAGGACAAAATACACTTCCTTTATGCACTAATACTACCAGGGAACTGTCTATTTGGAAAAAACAAAAGCCATTACCTGAAGAAGAGTGCTGCACAGATTCAGAATGGGGATTGGCTTCAAAGGCAAGCTGCACCCACAGAACCTGTTGCTTTTCTTCCCATAACAGTGTAAGCAGGAGTAACTCCGAAGCAGCCCCTGAGACCCACAGGGCCCCTGGAGCGGTGCCATGACGTATCCCGAGCATTTGTGTTACTGACTAGTCAGGCTCACTTGAAGTAACACGCAGCAGCAGTTTTCTGCCCTGGACACCTGGCTCAATTTCACTGAGGCAAGTGATGGCTCTTCTTAAAGCCAAAGCCTGGAGAAGGATGGTCTTCTCGGTCCCGGGCCATGTCCACAGGTGTCCCCACCCTCCATCCAGCTGATCATACAGACAGATATCTTAGAAGCTCTGCATGTGACCATTCTGTGCTGAGATGCTCAACAACAGAACCCCTTCATGGGGATGAAAAGGAATCACACACCACATCTACTCAAAGTTGGGTCTGAGGGTCTTGAAGCTGGCCACGTGCACCGGGGAACATGAGGTAAGACAGGCAAAGAGGGAAACTGCCATTTATATTACTGTCTTCTTCCCAGGAAAACACACGCCAGAACAAAGAAGAGCGGTAGGAAGGAAAGGAAGAGGAGGGGAGGAGGGGAAGGAAATCAAACCAACCCAAAGCACACGCCAGCCTGGGACTTGCTGGTCCCTGGGGTCAAGTTAAGCCCATCACTTAGAAAGCCTCTTCCTATGTGACCGGGAGACTGTAATCCCATCATAGAAATGAGTAAGGTAAGACTATAACCATTAAAATCACACCTGTCCATGGTGATGAGAGTAAATGTAAGTTTACATTTACATATGTATATGCAGATTTAAAATAAACTTTCCGACCTTTCGCGCATTTATCCGTTCTACTTACTTTTGCACTGTTGGATGGGGTTTCACGGTTGCTACAGAAGCTGGCCCACCTACAGCCGTAGTAGGCTCTTGACTTTCTGTAGCTTGATTTTCAGGTCGGAATTTTCTACGGATGGGCTTTGATGGGGGCTGAGAATACGGTATATCCTGTGGATTTAAAAAAAAAAAAACCAAAAAGTTAAACAAATGCCACCCATCACGTCAATGCCCCATGTTGCTCTCGGCCTATCCCCAAGGTCAGTCGTGTGCTCTATTCAAACTCCACACCTCAGGACAAGTGGCTGATTCGTGGCTTGGCAAGACCTGGAGAGACCCGGGCATCAGATTCCAGGGGCCTTTCCTTCTTTCTTTTTCTTTTTTTTCATGCTTGCAGCCTATTACCTCTTTTGTCACCTGGAAGGACACAGGACTCAGATGCCCTCTCTCCCTCCCCTCTTTTCTTTTTTAAAGGCTGTGTGCATCTCACACCACAGGGCCTTTCCTTACTGAAGACAAAATTCACTCTTGCCTCACTTTGGGGCTTTTGGGAATATGTTCTGAATCTGTTCTAAGTTTTAAAGTTTGTAGGTCTTTGTCATATGCTCATCATTCTCCGACCCCCAGCTCCTACATCAAGCCAAGCTGACGAGCCACTGTGTCTTCTGGAAGGAGACAGCTGGCCTGCTTCCTTGGAGGCCCTGCCTCACCTGTGCTCCCGAGCCCAAGCCCACGTGCTCTGTGATGGGAGGAGGGCCTGAGGAAATGGGCAAGGAGAAAGGAGGGGGACAAGACAAACGGGAGAGCACAGTGAGTGAGCGAGCAAATGGCCCAGGACTTGGTGACATGGGTGGGCAAGGCGAGACCGTAGCAAAAAGACTAGGAAGGGGAGACCACCCCAGCCCCCAGCGTGCTCCTCGAGGCTTAGCAGGATGCAGGGCTCCCCACTGCACCTCTTGGTCTTGCCAAAAGCAAGGCCACCATATTTAGCTGGGAGGTTGAAGAGGGAAGTACAAACTGTCAGAAACATCAAGGTGGAGCCCAGGAATCATCAGGACCCTAATCTTCACAAAGAACCCAGATTCTAGGAAATCTGGACCATAAACATTCATGTCAGGGCATGAAAACTTTAAAACGGTATGTCTGCTAACAGCGGCAAGCAGCCCAGGGGAGGGAGGGGTCACAAGACCATCACAGTAACATCCTCACGCTGGCCTTACCTTCTTTGCTGGACTACTTTCCGCAGCTTGGGAGGGGGCTCTGTTCAGCTGGGGGTGTAACTCGGCCTCAGACGCTTGTTCAGACTGTAGCAAAAGATCACAGAAAGGAAAAAAATGTAAAAACATAACCACCTAAACATGTACTGAAGAGAGCTTAGGAAAAGAGTTACTAAGGAGAAAGAGCCAAGGATGGTCAGGGCTGCCAATCCTCGAGAAAAGCTTCTGTAGACCCTGCTGTTCCCTCCCATCCCTCCTCCCAGCATTGTTCAATCTTAGG
>NW_020172727.1:522100-525727 GCF_003031525.2 Neophocaena asiaeorientalis asiaeorientalis
TAACTGTATGTATGTATTGCTAAAAACTAATGCTTCGAAAGCACAAACTAAAAATAACAAAGCGTATCAGAAAAATAGGGTGGGGAAAGAAGTTAAAATTTCAACCCGATCACTAACAAAAACAATAATTATAATGAAAAGCACTGGAAGTTTTTTAAATATTAAATTTCTGATAAAACACTCTAGTAGATATGACTCTTCACCTTAAAAAAAGGTGAGGGGTAAGCATGATGGAAAGGGTAAACAGAGGGATTCTGGCTGCTGAGTGGTATGGAGTCCGTGAATGAAAGCACAAAGACGGGGGAGGAATGGCCCCAAAGGCCTGCAAGAGAGCGGGGCCACACAGCCCGGCGAAGAGCCCAGGGAGCGCGGGTGCCCCTGCTCAGCTTCCTATCTCCCGGGCTTGCTACGTTCAGCGCTGCTGGAGTCCTTGGCTTTCAGCCACTATTAGCCAGTGATGCAAAATGTTAATAACATGTGAACCAACGTGACCTCCACATTATCAGTCCTCTACTGACCCACAAGCTAATCTGCATCACAGAAAAACACACTGCAGCATACAACCTATGGGTCTGAGGGCACCTACCTCGTCGCTAAGCAGCCCTCTTCAAACCCTTGCGGGGCCCGGCTTCTTCCTTATTCTGACCCTACTCCTCGCCAACCACCGCCCCACCCAGCACGTTCCAGCTGCCTCTAGTCTTCAGAGACCAGCAGCCCAGCTCAGCACCCTCAGCTGTGTTTGTAAAGGTCCTGTCCCTGGCATCTGATGAGTCGCAGTCTCCTACTTGGAATCATTCTCTCTTCCTGTTCTGGCCCCTCTTGTCCCTCACGTGAGCGGTTTCTCAAGATCCTGTTTTCGGCTCTCCTGCTCCATGTTTCCCTCCCTGTCCACTCTTCCCCACAGTAAGCCCGTCTGCTCCTACACTTCCACTGCCCGCGCTGGACTCCTTGGTGCCCAAGCAACTCCCCGCCTCTTTGAAACCCACGCTGCAGGCACTCAACATGCGTGATTTCTAGTTCCAAGTTTTTCTTATAGCCTTCTCCTTTCCATTAAGGGTAACTGTATTATTGTTGTTGTTGCTGTTGTTATTAATAGATGTGTACTATGAACCACCGAACACTTGCTATGTGTCAACATGTTGCTCTAGATGTTTTGCATGGATTACTGCATTTCATCATCACAGTCTTAGGAAGTCGGGAAGAAACTAACGACCCAGAAGGTAAGGGACTCACCCAATATCACACAAATAGCAGAGTCCAAACCCAGGCCTCAGGTTCCAAAGCTGGGCTGTGACCACTATGCTCTACCGCCTCCAGCACTCTTGGGCCTGAGTGTTATTCACTCAAGAAGTACCTGTCCAACAGCCACGACAGGCAGCCCCTGTAGTAGCACCGGTGTTCAAGGATGAACAAGCTCTGGACCTCGCAGTCTAGCGGGAAAGGCAGAGAATGAGCAGGCAAGCAGGCTTCAGGGGAATAAGGACTACAGCGAGGGTGTCCGGGGGCTACAACAGCAGCCGGCAAAGGTGACATCCCGGCCGCGAGCTGGGTGCAGAGGGGCACTGCACAGGGGTGGCGAGAAAGGAGGATTGAGGGGCCTGCCAGGCTCTGACACCCGGGAGGGCAGGCTGGGGTACCACGAGAGCACGGAGGCCAATCTCCGCAACAGGAACCGAGGGAGAAGCAGGTGGGAAGGGGAGCCTGCTTTGGGACACACTGAGTTTGAAGTACCCGGAAGCATCCAAGTGAAATCGGTCAAGAGCCATTCACGGTCAGGCTCCCCCACCTTCTCGGGGGTTCGGACAGATGGCATCACACTCCAAGATGCACTAGTCCAATGTCAGCTTTCTGAATGGCTGAGCAAGGACCTGACAGGCACCTAGTGCAGGGCTGCCCGTGACCTGTGCTGAAGAACAGGACCTGGACCTGAGGCCCACACTCGCCTTCCACTGCCAATCCACGGCCTGCCCTGCTACGGCCCACCCGCTCTCCACAGGGACCACAGGTTTGCGCCCACATGGCCCAGCGGCCAGGCAGAGAGGAGAGAAGTGACGGACCAGTCACCCCACCTTTCAGGTGGTCAGTTCCCCTCCATATCATCAGGCAGGTGGAGAGAGGTGTCCGTCCTAACGCTCCCTTTCCTGGGGAGTTGAGTGAAGTCTCCTTCTTGTGGAAATATTGAGGGAAATGATAAACTTCATCCTCTTTTCAACAAAAATGAGGATTCTGAGCACAGCAAAAGCAGTAGGGTGTCTGTATCACTGACTTCCTTTTCTTGTAAACATCTCTAAATCACCAACAACAATGGGGTGGGGCTTGGGAAGGATGAGGAGCAGTTGTGAGGCCTGAAAACTGTTTTCCATTTTAAAATTTACCTTCCTGGGCTTCCCTGGTAGCGCAGTGGTTAAGAATCCGCCAATAAATAAGTAAATTTATTAAAAAAAATAAAATTTACCTTCCTGAAATTGTATTCAAGGGCCTGGGTTTTCTAGCTCTATGACTAATAACAAACAACTCTGCAGTGTTAAGTCAGGCTGATCTAACCATCAGTCTCCTTAAGAGGAAACTCAAGACCTCCCCACCACTTTCTACTGGTCCAGGATCCATTCTAAATGCGTCCACCTATTAACATTCAAAAGAGCAAATCTCAGGAGGGGCCTAGAACACAAGAATCAGGAAGGACCTGGAAAGGCAGAGCCTCACCCCAGCCAGAACTTATCCCAGGAAAAGAGATGGAAAAAGAAAACTAGCTTTGTGGTTAAAAAAAAAGAAATTAAAAAAACCTGAAGATGAGACTTAGACACGCAAAAGCCCCTTTTCCCAATAAACTATTCCACTTCCCTTCATGAAAACAGTGTGAAGCTCACATAAGACTTAGCAGCTGGCAAGCAGGTCAAAGTGGGAGATTCCGTTGCTATTTCTTCAGACTTTTCTAAGTTAACAATTCTGGGAGAATGAAAACCCATGAAAACAGGGGGACCTCGGTGGCTCCCTTTCTTCTCTGTGTATTAGAGAAATGGGGGAACAACTCTGCTATCAATATGGACAATACGTCCTTGTCCAAAAGTTCTTGTTGTCTGAAGCGAAATCCAATGCCTGAACTTTATGAAAGAAATAAATATGTGGATTACAATTATACTGGAATATCAGTCCTTCCCTCATGGCTCCATGTGTAACAACACATACCTAGCTGGGACGTGACAAGCCAGGAAAAGGCACTTTTAGCCAAGAGTTCATTGAAACTTGAGCTAAGGTCCCTTTTAAAAATATAACTGTCATTTTAATACTCTCCTATCCAGAAATGAGAAACATATTTTCATTCTAAGTTTGCAATGAAAAACCTGGACAGGTCACATGGACTTGGAAGGTGCTGCCACTCAGGATGCTGAGAACTGCTGTGGGTTTTTTTTTTTTTTTTTTGCAGTACACGGGGCTCCCCCCGCTTCGGCCTCTCCTGCTGTGGAGCACAAGCTCCGGACTTGCAGGCTCAGCGGCCATGGCTCACGGGCCCAACCACTCCACGGCATGTGGGATCCCACCAGACCAGGGCACGAACCCATGTCCCCTGCACTGGCAGGCAGACCCTCAACCACTGCGCCACCAGGGAAGCCCTGTCTGTAGATTTTT
>NW_020172727.1:525816-558223 GCF_003031525.2 Neophocaena asiaeorientalis asiaeorientalis
CAGAGCACAGGCTCCGGACGTGCAGGCTCAGCGGCCATGGCTCACCGGCCCAGCCGCTCTGCGGCATGTGGGATATCTTCCCGGACTGGGGCACGAACCCGTGTCCCCTGCATCGGCAGGCAGACTCCCAACCACTGCGCCACCAGGGAAGCCCTGCTGTGGGGTTTTGATGGAACAACATGGGCTCTGCTCAGTTGGCTCCCCGGAAAGGGACACAGGCCCAGGGAGGCTAAGCATTTGGATTCTCCACCAGAAGAAGGGATCATTCAGTTATTCAATTATACAGATAATTATATTATACATCTGATGTGTCACTTTCCAAGAATCCTCAGCTCAGGTTCTGCTTCTAGGCAACTGGACCTGAGACACCAGATAATGTGCTCCCAGAAGAGGGGAGTTAAAGTACTCTAGTATGTTTCTCCTTGGGCTGTCTCTTGAATCACTTGCTCTGGGGGAAGCCAGCTGCCATGTCCTGAAGCCACTCAGACAGCCTTGTGGAGAGGCCTACATAAGAAGGAACTGAGGCCTCCTACCAACAGCCACGTGAATGCACCGTCTTAGAAGTGGATCCTTCAGCCCCCATCCAGCCTTCAGATGACACCAGTCCCAGCTGATGTCTTGACTGTGGCCTAATGAGAGACCCTGAGCCAGAACCACCCAGATTAGTTGCTCCTGAATCTCTAACTCACAGAAGCTATGAGATAATAAATGTTCATAGTTTTAGGCCTCTTAAAAAAATACACTCTAGTAAGTCTGGAACTTGGGGTCTAGTAGGGTGGAATAAGTGTGAACAGTGGAGAACAATGGGAGAGCTGAAGTTGGAGAAGGGCAGTGGATTGGACCACACATGGTCTTACAGATTGTCATCCTGGACTATTTATCAGCCACTCAGTACCATTCCCCACATCTATGCTCTTCCCTACACTGCAGTGGGTCAGAACCTGGGAACTACATTTATAGAATCTCCTTTCAACACAGTTCCTTACTGCCACTGAGAGTCACTCACATGAAACCAAGGAGGTGAGAGAAAACAAGCCATATTACTGCTCCTCTGGCAGCGGCGGGCAGAAAAGCATGGGCTTCAGCAGTCAGAAGATCTTGCTGTGGCCTTGGGCATTTCCCTGCAAATCATGACTTCCATGCTGCAGGCATCCTGAGCATCTCCAGCTGTTTCCTTCAGTTCTTGGAGTATCTGCATTTCCAGTAAGTTGTGGTAAAGCTGATAGCGGCAGCCTTCACTCACCTCTGCTCCTCTAGCACATCTAATTCTTTCTGTAAGCACCTAATTCCGTGAATGAAATCTCTTCCAGTGTGAAACACCTAGAGCAGTTTCTGTTTGCCTGACTACACCTTGGTTGGTACAAGGATTTGGAGCTTATCCCAAGGGCCAAAGGGGCCAATGCAGGATTTCAGGTAGGGAAGTGAGCTGACTAGATTTGTGTTTTAGAAGGATCATTCTGGACCCAGTGAGTAAAACAAATTGGAAGCGACCCATACTGGGGGAAGGGAACTCAATTAGAAGGCTAAAGAAGAAAACAAGACAAGAGACGATGGTCATTCAAACCAGTCTGGTGAGAGTTAGGTTAGGCAGATTTGAGAACTCTTTAGACTGGAAACTGGATACCTCCTTGGAGATTGGTGGAGTGCGGGAAGTGAAAGAACAGTGATACACGGAGTCCTGGCTTCCATCTTAGACAATGGGCAAATGGTTGAGACAGGAAACAGTTTACAGCAAGAGCAAAGAAACATGGCAGCACAGTAGCTGAAGAAATAAGCAGACTCATCACAAACCAGTGCTAGAACAACCCACCCAATAAGGGTTCCAAGGGAACACCAGTTCCACGAATTTCTTAGAGGAGGGACTGGCAAACATTTTCTGGAAAGAGCCAGATAGTAAATACTTTCAGTTGTCCCGGTCAGTCTCTGGGTCTCCAGGTCTCTGCTGCCAACCTGCAACTCTGCTGCTGAGTGCAAAACCAGGTGCAGACAATACAAGGAACGGGCGTGGCTACATCCCAATAAACTATTTACAGAAACAAGTGGCAGGATACATTCGGTGTGTGGGTGATAGTTTGCCAGTCCCTGACCTGGAGGGGAGAAGATTCTACACATAAGCTTAGGAAACACTGCAGAGTCTCTCCCTCTTAGAAATCCAGGGAGCGTACAGTACGCCACACACCCTGAACTCCTGTGAGGTAAAGGAAGCCACTGCCCTTGTTTAACCCAGCAGTTCACAAACGTATTTGGCTTCGACTCCTCATTCTCATGTAATTCACATTACCATCCAGCAAAACTAATGTTCTGTGGAACACACTTGGGGAAACACTGACCTACAGACTGGGTTCTAGAGGAATAAAGGAAAACCATTCCATTCGATTTGAATGGCAAACTCCATTCAAGTCAAATGTACATCCCTCTGCCTCTAGCCTTGGCCAAGCGTGTGAGGCAGGGTGAGGACGTGTTGTTGCTGGGCAAGAAGGGCTCCCTCCCTGCCTCTCTGCTTTCCTGCAGTAGCAGCTCTCGCTGCTGCTGCCAACTACTTCCCTGCAAGAATTTATTTACTGCACTCCTTTAAAACCTCCTGGACACAAACACAATAAAAATCATTCCTTATGGTAGTTAAAACACATGAACAGAACACTGATAACTTATGGATTTTTTTCTGAAGTAGCTTAAAAACAACACGTGTCAGGTTCCAGTTCCACCCAGGCAGGTGAGCTCACAAAGGCCCTGCGGCTCCCATCTGAGCCCAGGTGCTCATCACACCCACCCACCCACCCCCAACCTGGGCCACTGCAGAAACTTCAGTGGGTCTTTCTCCAGCCTTCGGTTTTTCCCCTGGTCTAATCCATCCTGCATAACACTGAGGAACTCATCTTGTAAAGCGCCTTCTCATCAAAACACTTTTTCTCAAGGCCCCTCGATGGGTCCCTAAGGCCTGTGGCACACAACACAACCGCTCAGCCAGTTAAAGATCTTCCATCGGGCTTCCCTGGTGGCGCAGTGGTTAAAAATCCACCTGTCAATGCAGGGGACATGGGTTCAAGCCCTGGTCCGGGAAGATCCCACATGCCGCGCAGCAACTAAGCCCGTGCACCACAACTACTGAGCCTGCGCTCTAGGGCCTGCGAGCCCCAACTACTGAGCCCGCGTGTGACAACTACTGAAGCCCGCACGCCTAGAGCCCGTGCTCTGCAACAAAGAGAAGCCACTGCAATGAGAAGCCCGTCCACCGCAACGAAGACCGAACACAGCCAAAAGTAAATAAATAAATCAATTAAATAAAATAAAGAAATAGGAAAAAAAATTTAAAAAAAGATCTTCCATCATTTGGCTCCAATTTACCTCTGCATCATAACTGCATTAGTTTGCCAATCGGGAACCCACTCCAGGCACATAAGTATTACCTGAATCTTCAAACACACCACAAGTTTCTTCTCAACTCAATTCTATTTATTCTAGAATTTCTAGCCCAGTGGTTCCCAAATATAGCTACACAAGAGAATTATCTGGGGAACTTTTATAAATTACAGACTTTTAGATACTACCCCAGACTTCTCTAATTAGAATCTACTAGGGCTGGAACATTAGAACTTCTATTTTAACAAGCTCCCTGAGTGATTTTTATGTAGCCAGTCCAGACCAGCTAGGGACCACTGATGGCCCAAACTCTTCATTTAAGAAATGAGAAAACCAAGTCTCCAAGGTCCTGGTCTGGAAAAGGCCACAGGTGCTCCAGCAAAAACTAACCAGGCTTCTTAATTGTTTTCTTCTCCATTTACCATGGAGGCAATAGGTGGTATATGCAATATGGTCTCATAAATAAATAAATACATATTTGAAGCTGTGCAAAACTTTTACCAGTAAGACTTTTATTTAAAAGTCGAGGGACTTCCCTGTTAGTCCAGTGGTTGGGACTTCGCCTTCCAATGCAGGGGGTGCGGGTTCAATCCCTGGTTGGGGAAGCTGGGATCCCACATGCCTCACGGCCAAAAAAACAAAACATAAAACAGAAGCAATATCGTAACAAATCCAATAAAGACTTTAAAAATGGTCAACATTGGGCTTCCCTGGTGGTGCAGTGGTTAGGAATCCACCTGCCAACGCGCGGGACACAGGTTTGAGCCCTGGTCCAGGAAGATCCCACAGGCCGCAGAGCAACTAAGCCCGTGCGCCACAACTACTGAGCCCGCACGCGCCACAACTACTGAGCCCGCATGCGCCACAACTACTGAAGCCCACGTGCCTAGAGCCCGTGCTCCTCCACAAGAGAAGCCACCACAGTGAGAAGCCCGCACACTGCAACGAAAGCAGCCCCCACTTGCTGCAACTAGAGAAGGCCGGCGCACAGCAATGAAGACCCAATGCAGCCAAAAGTAAATAAATTAATTAATTTTTTTAAAAAATGGTCAACATCAAAAAAACTTTAAAAAAAAGAAACATGAATGTGTTTTTAAAAAATAAATACAAGTCGAATTTGCAACAAGCAAAGAATCACATATTCATGCTACTGACAGATTAGAAAAAGAAACTTAAGCTTCATTTACCTCCCAAGAATCCAGGCAGATCCCAAGACAGAATCACAAAGGTCAAGACTAATTTCTAGGCAGATGAGCAGATAATCCTGCTACTGTATCTAGGGGATCTCCAGCATCTTAGTGGTAGTCTCAGTGTCATTTGGTGCTTGACTTTAACCTGACCCCAATCTCTGCTGGTTAAGGACACACCAGAAAGCCCTGTGGTCAAACCCAGGCATAGAAGATGCAGAACCAACAGCCAGCAGCACAGTGGCCACAACAAACCCCATCATTCGACAGTCAGTCTCAGAGAGAAAATCCAGAGGACTGAGTTGTCTGTAAGAACAATAACCAAAATCCATGAGCCAAGTCACTTATGAGAGACAGAAATGGAGCTGAAGCATAAGCACCTGGAGGGCAGGAGCTGGGTCTTGTTTCACTCTTGCTTTCCCAGTGCCGAAGCTAAAGACCAGCAAACAGCAGGTCCTCTGATCGATGTATGCAGTGAACTAGTAATGAATCAACACTGTTTCATATTCCAGTGGACAAGTCAAAAACTTCATCCCATGGCAACTGGGGCCACAGAGCACAACAGGTACAGGGCACAGGCTTTGGAGTCAAATCCAGGCTTGGCACTGGCTCGGGCATGGGCTTAACCTCTCTGAGCCACAATTTCATCATCTGCAAAAGGGGATAATCCATCTAACTCCTAGCATTGTGAAGATTGAGTGAAACATCTGTCTAGGGTGCTAAGCACAACGACCCAGTAGCTATCACTAACGGCAGCTACTAGCATAATCGGGAGTAAAGTTACAATTGGTTTCCCAGGCACAGGATCTACTTCTGTAAGTAGAAGCTAACTCAACACGAGGGACTCTTCCCCTCTTGCCAAAAGATGAAAACCTTGACTGGGAGAGTGCTGACTCTGGCTTAGATAATAAGCAGATCCCATAGAGCAGGCTGCCCACAATCCAAATTTGTGCCACTGGATATTACTGCTACGAATACTGGAGGGAAGACATTTTTACAAATAAAAGCAGATTTCGTGGCTGCCTCAGTACAAACATCTCAGGCAGCTTGCACTGAGTATCTCTGGTGGCCCTTACAGCAGGACAGTCCAACATCAGGGACACTCGGGGGAACACTGACAGAGGAGCTCAGAGACAATTTTAACGGAAGTGGATAATCAGCAACTATAATGGACAACTAGCCCCTGGATACGAAAGTCACAAAGCATAATCACTCAGGGATTCCTGGAACCTACTGGATTATGGACAACATCCACGAAACAGACTTCCTGTTACAACTAGAGGACTATGGGCACTGCATTTCGGTCTAAAAGAAAAATATTTGACCATAACTAGATTTTGGTTCTTTTCTAGTAATAGAACCAAGTCTGAGCCCCACCCTCTATTCATCCCATATGTAAAGCCGTATTATAACACAGCCCAAAGAGTCAACAACACAGGCCTCACAGATAAGGTGATATACGGCAAGATTCTCCTGAGACCCATTTTCCCCACTGTAGGGTTGAAGAAAGATGCTATATGAACGCCCCTCGCCACACCAAACAGACTCTTACTAAAACAGGTACCCACCACCATCAAAATTCAAAGGCATCTGGTTACGAGGCCTTTAAAAATCTTTTGCTGGTCCCTCACACCTGACATACACAGACTGGCAACAATATAATATAAAAATTTCAAAGCGCCTCAAAGTCCTAGCTTCACTCGATGTTTTACCACACTTATAATTTTGAATTCCTTTCCCATTCCCATTGCTCTGTATTAGTGATGGAGTGTTTCAATAACATTTCTTCTAACTGCTGATAGCTCATACTTAGACTGTGATAAATGTCCCCTTTTGGGATGACACGGCCCTTCCTGCATGAGCCAGGTCCATCAGAGAAAAGTGGCTTTAGAAGAAACTCAATTACAAATAGCTGGCTAGAGAGAGAGCTGTAAAAATTATGTAAGAGTTAGGAACCAGCCATAAAATAAATTCAGTATTGATGAGGATGTGGAAGTGAAATGAGAACACTGCTGATGGAGTATAAATCAGTACACTTTATAAAACCATTTGGCAGCATCCACTAAAGCTGAACATATGCTTACCATATAACCCAGAAATTCTACTCCTAGGGATAGACCCAAGAGAAATGAAAACATACATCCACTCAGAAACTCGTACATGAATATGCATAGCAGCATTATCTATAACTGCCAAAATTTGAAAACTACCCAAATATCCATCAACAGTAGAAAACAGTGATATAGAACGTCCCTGGTGGCTCAGTGGTTAAGAATCCACCTGCCAATGCAGGGGACACAGGTTCGAGCCCCTGGTCCGGGAAGATCCCACAGGCCCTGGAGCAACTAAGCCCATGCGCCACAACTACTCAGCCTGCACGCACCACAACTACTGAAGCCCACACACCTTGAGCCCATGGCTCCACAACAACATAAGTCACCACAATGAGAAGCCCACGCACCTCAATGAAGAGAAGCCCCTGCTTGCCACAACTAGAGAAAGCCTGGCACAGCAACAAAGACCCGACACAGCCAAAAAAAAAAAAAAGGAAAGAAAGAAAACAGTGACATATTTGCATACACAACGGAATACTATACAGCAATGATCTACAACCGCATACAACAATCTGGATGGATCACACAAACAGTGTGTAAGCAAAAGAGGCCAGACACAAGAGTATATACTACATGGTTCCACTTATATAAGGCAGGAAACAAGTAAAACTCACCTATGCTGCTGCGAGTCACAACAGTGGGAACCCTAAGAATAAGGGATAGGAACTGAAAAATAGCATAAGAGGGGCTTTCTAGGCACCAGTAATATTCTGCTTCTTGAGTTGAGTGCCAATAACACACGTGTGTTGAGCTTGTGATAATTCACTGAGTTGAACACTCAATATGTACTCTTCAATACGCATATTATACTTGAATAAAAAGTTAAAAAATAAATCCAGTAAAGCCAATTTCCTGTAATGTCCTTAAAGTGCCACCTAGTGGCACAAGTTAAATGTAAACAAGAAGGAAGATTCATTTCAAGTTGACTTGAAAAACATGGCCCCCTTTCTATCAGCACAGTTTGGGACTGGGCTGGAACAGTGCCCTAGATTTAAAAACAAATGAAAAAAACCCCACAAAACAACAAAAAACCTTTCCCCTGGCACAGAGAACACTGACACAAAGATTCAGTGGCAAAATACAGCTGTCTGCCACAGGGCACACTGGTACCAATGAGCCAATGATGATGTACATCCCTTCCCAACTGCACCTGCGATCAACCATGTGGGAATATTTACAACCAGAGGTTGGCAACAGCTACAAATAGGGGCTTTTTCTTTTCTCAGAGAGAAGATTTACCAGCACACAAGTAAGGGATACCTACAGAACTTGCTGAGCAGAGCAGGGTATTCAGGAGGGAGACGGGAAGAAACAACTCCTTTATCGTGTTTTCCCAGGACAAGCTTCTTTCCCTCTTCCTCACCTTAAAGGCAAGGCCTTAGTTGGTTTCTTCTAGTTATGCTTCAGAAACACAGAGTTGAGAAGGACCACCCACAGCAAGCCTTGGAAACTGCCAGGTGAATAAATGATATTTGCTCGAGGTTTTACTAGTAAAGTTGGAAAGACAGAGCACCTTGATCAGAAAAAGGTCCTCAAGGCAAAGCCGCAAACTATAGACACAGGCATTGCAATCCTTGTGTTTGGAGATGGTGGGTTAAAAGGCTGATGGGGGAACTGTCTTTCTGTTGATTCTTTTCCTTTTCATTTCCACTATTTACAGAAACAGGTGACATGTGGATTTGGCCTATAGATTGTAGTTTGTTGACCCCTGATGTAGGCAGAAGGCCAGCCGTGAAAGGTCACAGAAGGGAAAGAAGGTGGTTCAAACACAAGTAGTTTAGTAAGCCAGCCCGGCACTCATTCTGGGCTCGTGATCATGAAGTTCTGGCTGTCCTGCGTCTGTTCTTCTGTTTGCCAACTAGACTCCACCTCTGCTTCGCTGGGCCTGTACTGATAATTATAATAGCTCATTGTTGGTGAGAGCCAACCATGTGCCAGGCACCATCCTAAGTGCTTTACAGATATTAACTCGCTTAATTATCACAACCCTATGAGAGTAGACACTACAACTACCCTCATTCACAGATGATGAAATTGAGACGCGGAGAGGCTAAGTAAATGTGTCCAAAGACACACAGCCAGTAAGAGGCAGAGAGAGGATTTGTACCCCAAGCCCACGTTCTTAACTACTCTGTCAGGCTGCCTCCCTGGGCCCACCCTCTGGGCATCCTCCACCATCCTCTCCTAGTGACACCACAGCACAGGGGGGCACCCTCCCATCCCATCTTGCTTCTCCCCTGACACTTAGGGGTGCTTCCTGCTTTTTATCACTGTGTGGGGGTGTCAGAGAAGAGAAATAAGGATTCCTTTGTTCAGGAACCTAGAAACCAGCCGTAGTTGACTCCCAGGGGAAACACCAGGCTATCTTGTTAGTTATAGGAAACATGGTGTCCAGCTATCGCCTACAATCCTTGAGCACAGAGCATGAGAAAATGGGTTTAGATGAGACACATGGAAAATGACACAGTTACATACATACACCATGAGAGACTACAGGATGGAAGGTGTTAGGCGTGGCCGCTTTCAGAGGGTGGGGAAGGGGAAAGTAGCTGGAGGAGAAGGAGCACATCACAACCCTTGTGATCCCACAGCTGTCAGCAAAGTGTGGGCCTCTCGTAAGCACATTTCATTAACACCTGATGAATTGATTAGATGAACTTAAGGCATCTTTCAGAGGAGTGATGCTAGCACAGTAAGCTTTACACAATAACATTACAAGCAAAATGTCATAAGGAGGGGAAACCGAGGAAAGAAAACAAGTTACCAGTGGTAGGATAAAGCTAATTTATTAAGAGGTTTCAGAACATAAAATGTATTGGTGATAATGTGTCAACTCTGTTGTTAAGAAAAAAGAGGTGGGCTTCCCTGGTGGCACAGTGGTTAAGAATCCGCCTGCCAATGCAGGGGACAAGGGTTCGTGCCGTGGCCCAGGAAGATCCCACATGCTGCAGAGCAACAAAGCCCGTGTGCCACAACTGCTGAGCCTGCGCTCTAGAGCCCACAAGCCACAACTACTGAGCCCGCGCTCTAGAGCCCACAAGCCACAACTACTGAGCCCACGTGCTACAACTACTGAAGCCCACGCATGCATAAATAAATAAATAAATAAGAGAGAGGTTAAGAAAATAACTGTGAGACATGGTTGCATAGCAGAGCATGGTGGGTGGAGCTGACTCTGAGCCTAGATAGTCAGGGTCAGAATCACAGCTTTAACGTGCTGTGGGTGACTGGGCAAATTTCTAGTTCTCTGTGCCTCAGTTTGCTTATCTGCAAAGTGACGATAGCAACAGAACCTACTGCACGTGGTTGCTAGGATTAAATAAGTTAATATTTATAAAGGACTTAGAAGAGCACCTGACACATAAACACTATACTTAAGTACATGATAAATTTACAAAATAAATAATCGCAAAGCCTCAATGGTTTGTATACTTCTAAAATCAATTCTGAAATGCATAAATAATAATTATTTATGATGTAAAACTTCTGCCTTTTTTTCCCTTTTTGAAAGCAGGATGTGAATTACACTTGGCCTTCGGCTACACCAAATGTGGCCCAGTGACCAAACTGTGCAACCTATTTTGGCAAAGCTGAACGTTAAGTCTTCCCTGGGGAAGGCACTTTAAACAATAAACGTTTTAGCTTAATATTAGGAAATATTGATACTTCATATTTAGAAAATGGGCACAGAGACTGAAAATCCTTATTAACTTGTGCTCAGCATACCTATAGTTAATTTTTATGATGTGCGATGAATGATTTCTCTCTCTCTCTCTCTCAAGGTTTATCATCAAATTTCTAGCACCAGCCCAGAAACCTTTCCCAGCTCTCCTGTTCTACAAAAGCTGGTTCTGTCACTTACTAACGAAGAGGTCCCAAGTAGTTCACTTCTGCTTTCTGAACTTCAACTTCCTGTTCTGTAAAATGCTATGCAATGACAAAGGAGAGCATGAGCACAGAAGTGATAAAATTCGAAAGACTAAGACACACTCAGCAGCAAGACAAAGATCCCCGTGGGGCCAAATCACAAAGTGGCAGGCATATGCATAAAATAGATAACTAATAAGCACCTGTTGTATAAGAACAATAAAATCCAAAACAGCCCAAAAAACCCCAGGTGGTAGGCCAGGCTGAGGGTTCAGCAGCAGGTGGAGGCAGCTGAGAGCTCATAGCCAGCAGAATAACAGGGATTTAAATGCCCCACATGAGGCAGGGTTCCCGCACCAAGCTCATTCCCTAAAGTCAGAGGCTAAGGTGACACCTCACTACCTACAAACCTGCAAAGCCACGAAGAAGCCTGTGAAGGTGCTCGGGGCTGCCTCCTAATGAAAAGAAGCAGAAACAGATACAACACTTTAGCCTGGTCTTGGGCTCAGCCACCATCTGGTGACATCTGCATGATCACTTACATCTGTAACCAGACGGAAGTGCTGAACCTCAAGGAGAAGAATTGGCCCCAGACTAGAGGCCCATGGGCGCAGGGTGGTAGGGTATGGTTGGCAGGGACACCGCTGAACTGCTAGGAAGAGAGGAGCTCGGAGAACTGAGAATGAAATTGAAACTCCGATACCAAATAAGACTGCTAAGCAAATTTCCAAAAAGCATGGAAGGAAAAAAGCCAGCAGTAAGAACAGCCTCCCCAAAATAAGATGAATTCACTCCTGACTAAAATGAAGACAGAACAAGTTGAAAATAACTTTAAAATAATTTTGTTTAGAACCCACGAAGTTAAAAGTAGGGAATGCACCCTGAAAAAGAACAGAGAACTCTGAAACAGAAATTGGGAAAAGTGAAACAAGAACAGATTAACATAAAAAAGAATGGACTATAAAACCTGGAATCATAAACAGTTATAAATTTGGAAGTCAAAGATTTCATCCACAGCCAACCCAGAGAGATCATGACATAAAAAGATGAAAGTACCACTACTAGAAATAAAAGATGTGTTACCAGATATAGAAGCATAGCTAATGAGTTTGAGAAGAAAATAGAAGAAATAAGTAGAGAATCAAAACCTACAGAGATATGACTAAGAGTCTTCTAAAATTAAAGGCACGATTTTCCAGATGGAAAGTGCATACCAATCATCATCTAGAATAAATAAGTTTAAATCTATGCCTACACACATCACAGTGAAATTGCAACAGAACGTCGAAAATAAAGTTTTAAAGCCACCACAGAGAAAAGATAGTAACTCCAAAGGAACCCAAAATAGATTCACAGAATACTCAGCAGCAACAAAAATAAACGCCAGAAGAGAAGGAGATAATACATTCAAAATGCTGAGGGAAAATTATCTTCAACCTAGAATTCTATTCATACATGCAGCAAAATTACCACTTAAGAGAAAGGGCAATACGTTTACCATCCAGAGAACATGGATGAAAAAAAACTACTAGGTTATGTATTTCAGTAAAAGGTTTATGTGAACCTCACAATTGCTGGAGTTATCCTAACTATACGATTATGCAATATTATATGCCTCATCACAAGTTCTGAGAGCATGGTCTCTTAAAAGTAGCTTCCAAAGGCCATTTTATTCTGATAGAGCTTTGACTTTTTTTTATTCTAGTTGTCATAACAGAGAGCATTTTTTCCCTTTCTCCCAATCTTTAATTGAAAGAGGAAATCTTTAAAAGAAAAACTGCCTAATTTCCCCACCAAAACAGCTATTTAAACTTCCACCAGTTACTGCAGTCCACTTCCAAATGCTCAACAGTAGATACGTGACATTTATGATTGAAACGTATAGAGACCTTCAAGGATACCCAAATTCACAAATCTACCTCTCACAAAAAGTCTCCCCAAAATAGAGAATGTACTTATATAAACAATTTATCATAAGATGAGATAGCTAAATTATAGATGAATTACTTAAGCGACCCCTTCAGACCCCTAAAAAGAGTTAATGGGAATTCACTGAGGAGTTAACTTCAAACTTCAAAGGCCCAGTGAGGAGCGAACACTGGCCAGCAACAAAGGAAAAGGAATTTAAACTCTGACCACAGCAAAGGGGCCGATCAGTGTGTTCTATGGACCTTCAAGATCACTCTCAGAGAGTAGAATATCTTACTATCAAAGTTCTACTGAATACTTTTATGTGGTACAATCAGTAAACATTTCTGTATTTGGATCTTTTCTATTTTCCCTGTAAACATTCTAATGGATGTCTAATACTCTATTGGGTGGATATACATACAATACTCTTAACCAGAGCCTTCTTCTTGGGCATTTGTGTTGTCTGTATTGTTTTAATTTTTATCAATAATACTAAAATAAATGTCATCATAGAACTTTTCCTTTCTTTTGAACAAGCTCTTGGGGGAAATTCTAATGGCATTTGTTGATAGCTGGCAAACTTTGAGTGCTCCTTTTAAAAGGAGGGGATTTATACTTAATCTTTCCTCCTCTATTCCAATGCCAGTATTTCATCACTCTCTCTTCTCCTTGAACTTCTCACTACGGCCATTTCCTATGCCTTTTGAACTTCTCATTCAGTGCCAGCTGTATGAAAATAGTACTTTTCAAATTCCTTTAATAAATCCTTATAAAAGGACTTGGAGAGCTCTCAAAATTCTATCAACAAAGATTGGTCTAAACCACAACTGTTTCTTCATGCTACACCAACCTGGAAATATGATTAGCTTTTTGAGTAAACTATGAAACAATTCTAGAGCTAGGTACCATAGAGTAAAATGTACTGCCAAAATCAATGTATGAAAAAAGGTCTTACACAAAGCAGAATAATCTACTTGAATCTTCAGCCTTGATAAATTCAAAACAATGTTATCTACAGTGAGAGATAAATTTATCAGAACCTAATTTTAATTTAAAATACAGCCTTTTATTTTAACTAGAGGACAACACAAGAGGAGTTGTGTCAGTCAAGCTACAGGTTTGTCAATTTTGTTGATCATCTAAGAAATCCAACTTTTGGTTTCAATGATTTCCCTGTTGTTTTCCGATTCTCTATTTATCTCCGCTCTATTATTTCCTTCCTTCTGCTAGCTTCGGGTTTAGCTAGCTCCTCCTCTTTTTTTTTAATTGAAGTATACTTGATTTACAATATTATATTAGTTTGAGGTGTACAACACAGTGATTCAGCATTTTTACAGACTATACTCCATTTAAAGTTATTATAAAATAATGGCTATAATTCCCTGTGCTGTACCCTAACCCTAACCCTTGTTGTTAACCTATTTTATACATAGTAGTTTGTACCTAATAATCCCATATGCCTGTCTTGCCCCTCCCCACTGGTATCCACTAGCTCGTTTTCTTTAACTGTGAGTCTATTTCTATTTTACTATATGCATTTGTTTACCTTTCAGATTCCACACGTAAGTGATAACACACAGTATTTGTCTTTGCCTGCCTGACTTATTTCACTAAGCATAATATTCTCTAAGTCCATCCATATTGCTATAAATGGCAGAATTTCATTCCTTTTTATGGATGAGTAATATTCCATTTTATATATATATACACCACTTCTTTATCCATTCATTGTTGATGGATACTTAGGTTGCTTTCACACCTTGGAAATTATAAATAATGCTGCTATGAACACTGGGTGTATGTATCTTTCCAAATTAGCGTTCTCATTTTTTTTTTGGATGTATACCCAGGAGTGGAATTGCTGGATCATAAGGTAGTTCTATTTTTAGTTGCTTGAGGAACCTCCATACTGTTTTTCACAGTACCTGCACCAATTTGCATGCCCACTGACAATGTACAAGAGTACCCTTTTCTCCACATCCTAGCCAACATTTGTTATTTGTGGTCATTTTGATGACAGCCATTCTGACAGGTGTGAAGTGATGTCTCATCATGGTTTTGATTTGCATTTCTCTAATAATTAGCAACACTGACCATCTCTTCATGTGCCTGTTGGCCACCTGCAGGTCTTCTTTGGAAAAACATCTATTCAAGTCTTCTATCCATTTTTTTTAGCCAGGCTGCTTTTTTAAAAATATTGAGTTGTGTGAGCTGTTTATTTATCTTGGATATTAGTCCCTTGTTGGTCATATCATTTGTAAAGTATTTTCTCCCATTCATTAGGTTGTCTTTTTGTTTTGCGGATGATTTCCTTTGCTGTGCAAAAGCTTTTAACTTTAATTAGGTCCCGTTTGTTTATTTTTGCTTTTATTTCTTTTGTCTTAGACAGATCCAAAAATGTATTGCTTCTACTTTTGTCAAAGTGTTCTACTTTTATGCTTTCAGGTCTTGCAGTTAGGTCTTTAATCCATTTTAAGTTTATTTTTGTACATAGTGTGAGAAAACATTCTAATTTCATTCTTTTACACGTAACTGTCCAGTTCTCCCAACACCACTTACTGAAGAGACTGTCTTTTCTCCATTGTATATTCTTGCCTCCTTTGATGTAAATTAATTGGCCATGAGTGCATGGGTTTATTTCTGGGTTCTCGGTTCTGTTCCACTGATCTATGTGTCTGTGTACCAGTACCATGCTGTCCTGCTTACTGTAGCTCTGCAGTATAGTCTAAAGTTAGGGAGAGTGATACCTCCAGCTTCGTTCTCTTTTTCTCAAAATTGCTTCAGCAATTTGAGGTCTTTTGTGGTTCCATATGAATTTTAGGATTCTTTGTTCTACTGTGGGAAATGTCATGGCTATTTTAATAGGAATTGCATTAAATCTGTAGATTGGGGCTTCCCAGCGCAGTGGATAAGAATCCTCCTGCCAATTCAGGGGACACGGGTTCAAGCCCTGGTCCAGGAAGATCCCACATACTGCTGAGCAACTAAGCCCGTGTGCCACAACTACTGAGCCTGTGCTCTAGAGCCCGCGAGCCACAACTACTGAGCCCACGTGCCACAACTATTGAAGCCTGTGCGCCTAGAGCCTGTACTCTGCAACAAGAGAAGCCACTGTAATGAGAAGCCCACACACCGCAACAAAGAGTAGCCCCCACTTGCCCCAACTAGAGAAAGCCCGCGCACAGCAACGAAGACCCAATGCAGCCAAAAATAAATAAATAAAATAAAAATTTTTTTAAAATCTGTAGATTGCTTTGGGTAGTATAGACATTTTAACAATATTAATTCTAACAATACAAGAATATAGGATATCTTTCCATTTCTTTGTATCATCTCCAATTTCCTTCATCAATGTTTTATAGTTTTCAGAGTATAGGTCTTTCACTTTCTAGGTTAAATTGATTCCTAGGTATTTTGTTCTTTTTGGGGCAACTGCTTTTTCGTTGTTTTTTGGTGTTTTTTTTTTCTTTGCTCTTGCTTTCCGATAGTTTATTATTAGTGTATAGAAAATCAACAGATTTCTGTATATTAATCTTGTATCCTGCAACTTTACTGAATTCATTAATTAGTTCTAATAGTTTTGAGGTGGAGACTTTAGGGTTTTCTATGTATAGTATCATGTCATCTTCAAATAGTGAGTTTTACTTCTTCCCTTCCAATTTGGATGCTTTTTATTGATATTTCTTTTTCTTCTCTGATTGTTGCTGTCAGAACTTCCAATACATTGTTAAATAGAAGTGGTGGAGAGTGGGCATCCTTGTCTTGTTCCTTATCTTAGAGGAAATGCTTTCAGCTTTTCACCACTGAGTATGATGTTAGTTGTGGGATTGTCATAAAGAGCCTTTATTATGTTGAGATATGTTCCCTCTATACCAACTATGATGACAGTTTTTTTTTTATCATGAACGGATATTGAATTCTGTCAAAGGATTTTTAATGCATCTATCGAGATGATTACATGATAGTGATCCTTCCTTTTGTTAAGATGGTGTGTATTACACTGATTTGTGAATACTGAACCATCCTTGCATCCCTGGAAAAAATACCAGTTGATCATGGTGTATGATCCTTTTTATGTATTGTTGGATTGAGTTTGCTAATATTTTGTTGAGAATTTTTGCATCTATATTTATCAAAGATGTTGGTCTGTAATTTTCGTTTTTTGTAGTGTCTTTGTCTGGTTTTGGTATCAGGGTCACGGTGGCCTCATAGGATGAATTTGGGAGTGTTGTTCTGTCCTCTTAAATTTTTTGGAATAGTTTGAGGATAGGTAGTAGCTCTTCTTATGTTTGGGAGAATTCTCCTTTGAAGACATTTGGTCCTGGGCTTTTGTTTGCTGGGAGCTTTTTTTTATTACAAATTCAATTTCACTACTAGCAATAGATCTGTTCAAATTGTCTGTCTCTTCCTGATTCATTTTTGGCAAGTTTTACGTTTCTAGAACTTTGTTAATTTCTTCTAGGTTGTCCAATTTGTTGGCATATAACTGTCTATAGTATTCTCTTATGATTTTTTGTATTTCTGTAGTATTGGTTGTTATTTCTCCTCTTTCATCTCTTATGTTGTTCATTTGGGTCCTCTCTCTTTCCTTCCTGATGAGTCTGGCTAAAGGCTTATCAATTTTGTTTATCATTTCAAAAAAACAGGTCTTGGTTTCATCTTTTCTTTTTTTTTTTTGGTCTATTTATTTCCTCTCTGATCATTATTATTTCCTTCCTTCTGCTCATTTTGGGCTTTGTTTGTTCTTCTTTTTCTAATTCCTTTAGAACGCTTAGGTTAAGTGTTTGAGATTTTTCTTGTTTCTTGAGGAAGGCATGTATCCCTATAACATCCCTTCTAGAACTACTTTTGCTGCATCCCACAGAGTGTAGAAAGCTGTGCTTCTATTTTCATTTGCCTCGTGGTATTTTCTCATTTCCTCTTTGATTTCCTCATTGTCCCATTGGTTTTTTAGGAGTGTGTTGTTTATTCTCCATGTGTTTGTGCTTTTCCTGTTTTTTTCTGTAATTGATTTCTAGTTTCATACCACTGTGGTTGGAAAAAATGCTTGATATAATTTCTATCCTCTTAAATTTGTTGAAACTTCCTTTGTGCCCTAGCTTGTGATCTATCCTGGAGAACATTCCATGTGCACTTGAAAAGAATGTGTATTCTGGTCTTTTCAGATGCAATGTCCTTACTATTAAGTCCAACTGCTCTATTATGTCATTTAAGACCACTGTTGCCTTAATGATTTTCCATCTGATCTGTCCATTGATATATGGGGGGTGTTAAGGTCTCATACTATTATTGTATTATTGTCAGTTTCTCTCTTTATGTCTGTTAATATTTCCTTTATATATTTAGGTGCTCCTGTATTGGGTACATATATATTAACAAGTATAATATCCTCCTCTTGTATTGATCCCTTTGTCATATAAAATGCCCTTCTCTGTCTTTTTTTATAGCCTTTGTTTTAAAGTCTACTTTGTCTGATATGAGTGTTGCTACCCCTGCTTTCTTGTCATTTTCATTTGCATGAAATATCTTTTTCCATCCCCTCATTTTCAGTCGGTGTGTGTCTTTGGCTCTACAGTGCGTATCTTGTAGACAGCATGTACATGGGTCTTGTTTCTATATCCAATCAGGTACACTATGTCTTTTGATTGGAGCATTTAGCCCATTCACGTTTAAGGTAATTATTCACATGTATATTCTTATTGTTATTTTGTTAATTGTTTGGTGTTTTTTTAGGTCTTTTTTGCGCCTTTCTTCTTTTGTTCTCTTGTGATTTGATGACTATATTTAGTGTTATATTTGGATTCCTTTTTATTTTATGTGTGTACATCTATTATAGATTTTTGGTTTGTGGTTACCATGAAGTTTTTATATAGCAATATATAAAATATGCTATAAATATCATATAATATATGATTGTTTTAAGTTGCCCATCTCTTAATTTCAAATGCATTTTAACAACTCTGCATTTGTACATCTAGTTGTTTTGTGTATCCCTTAAGGCCACTTGGTTTTTTAAGAGTATGTCATCTAATTTCCACATATTACTGAATCTTCCAGTTTTACTTCTGGTACTGATTTCTACTTTCATTCCACTGTGGTCAGAGAAGATACTTTGTATGATTTCAGTCTTTTTAAATGTACTGAGATTTGTTTTGTGGCCTAACATATTTTATATCCTGGAGAATGTTCCATGTGCACTTGAGAAAAAATGTGTAGGCTGTTGTTGAGTAGAGTGTTCTATAGATGTCTATTAGGTATCTATTTCCTTATCGGTCTTCTGTCTAGTTGTCAATCCATTAATGAAAGTGATATATTAAAGTCTCTATTATTGTAGAACTGGCTATTATTCCCTTCAGTTCTGTTGGTTTTGCTTCACATATTTTGGGGCTCTGTTGTTAGGTGTGTATATGTTTATAATTTTTATCACATTAATGGATTGGCTCACTTATCAACACATAATGTCATTCTAAGTCTCCTGTAACAATTTTTGTCTTTAAGTTTATTTTGGTCTGATATTAGTAGAGCCACCCCAGCTCTCTTTTGGTTACTATTTGCATGTAATATCTTTTTCCATCCTTCCACTTTCAATCTATTTGTATCACTGGATCTAAAGTGAAGTCTATTGTAGACAGCACATATTTGGATAGTTTTTAATGCATTCTGTCTGTCCCTGCCTTTTTAAAATACATATATTTTCTTTTAATGTATTTTTATTGAATTTGTTACAATATTGCTTCTGTTTTTTATGTTTTGGTTTTGGGCCATGAGGCATGTGGGATCTTAGCTCCCTGACCAGGGATCGAACCCACACCCCCTGCAGTGGAAGGTGAAGTCTTAACCACTGGACCGCAAGGGAAGTCCTGTCTCTGCCTTTTAATTGGAGATTTTAATCCATATAATTTAAAGTGATTACTAATAAGGAAAGATTTACTTTTGCCATTTGCTGTTTGTTTTCCAGGTCTTACACCTGTTTTCTTCTCAATTCCTCCATCACTATCCTCTTTTGTGATTAACTGACTTTTTTTTTTAGTGTAACATTTTTATTACCTTCTCATTTTTTCCATATTTTTTTTAGTTTTTTCCTTAGTAGTTACCCTAGGAATTAGTTAATATCTTAACTTTATAACAAGTTGGAATACCAACTTCATATCAATAGTATAGAAACCTCTGCTCCTACACAGCCCTGCTGCCTCCTTATATTACTATTGTCACAAATTACATCTCTATGCATGTGTGCCCATTAACACAGATTTTAAATTATTGCTTTAAGCATTTCCCTTTTAAATCATATAGAAAAACAAAGGAGTTACAAACTAACAATGCAACACTACTGGCTTTTATACTTACCTATGTAGCTACCTTTACCTTTCTTCATTTCTTTTTAGAGTCTCAAGGCACTGTCTAATATCCTTTCATTTCAGCCTGGAGGACATCCTTTAGCACTTCTTACAGGGCAAGTCTACTAATGACAAATTCCTTGAGGTTTTGCTTATCTGGGAATGTTTCAGTCTCCAGTGACACTGTCCGTGGGGGAGTAAAGTGCCTCCCCAGGTGATCTGCTGCCATCAGTCACAGTTGAGAGACTAGATTCCCCCTTTGGTCTCTGCTGAAGCCATGTTTGCTGACTAGGAAAGCACCACTCTGGGCTGTCTACTGCTACCACATGAGGAACAAAATACCAGCCTCTCCAGTAGGTCTCTGCTGACATCAGAGGGGGGAGCATCCATGGTGTTTGGCTGGGGTACAGCAAGTATTGTTAAAAAGGTCTATATCCAGCTTAGCTACCTCCTTCCCAGTGCTTTGGCTGGGGAGCATATGTTTTTGTTTGCATCTGTCAGTGGTTCTGGGTTGCAGGCTCCTCCAGTGCCCAGTCCAGGATATATGAAAGATTTGTTAAAACTCAGGGGACTCACTACTATGCTATTCCTCCACTCCTGAGGCCCTAGTCAGCCTGCTTTCCTCTTTACATCTTTTGAAATCCTCTTTCTGCCATATTACGCCTAGAGTTTTTAGTTGTACTTAGCGGTGGGAGAGCAGGGAGAAATTAGTCTAAGCCATCTTGTCCTCAATTGTGTTTTGTGATGTTTCACCTATACTTGCAACAAAATTTTTCTTGGACCGAGGAATACAACACATAATCAGAAACTTTAAGCACTAAAAGGATCTATCTAGTCTAATCTTCTCATTTTCTAGAAGAGATAGTAGGTCCGTCAGATAAATTTGCTTACTTCCCATAAAGCCATAGAGCTTCATAATAGTAAAGCTAAGAATAAGACCACAGACAGACACATTTGTATAATGCTGTACAGCTTTCATTACGTTCTTTCATCATCGCAGATGAAGATAAATCCTGGACCTAGATCTTCTTTCCTTAATCACTGAAACACTCACTAACATACTGTGATTTTCAGCTAATCTTCAGCATGCACCGTAGGACAGAAGAGAGTAACACTTTGGAAGAAAATGAAGATGGCATCTTAGGTGATATATGTTTGTAAATTCTCTTCAAAATAATTACTGAGTTTCTAATACATAAATACATAGAAGACTACCTCTTGACATATACTAAATTTATATTTTGATGAGCGAAAATCAGGATGCCGTATATACCTTGGAAAGCTTACAAATATGCTTCATCTACAAACCAATATATTATGGTGATTTAGTAACTAATGTACATTACATGACATCATCTGAACACATTATAGCAAAAGATCTCATGATATGTGATATACGCTCACAGGGTTCTAATTTAATAAAGAAAAAAGCCACAAAGTTTTAGAAGCAGTAACGTTTCTGTGTTGTTTACATTTCAAGAATGTTTCTTGCTGTTTTCTTATAGATATTTGAAAATTGCCAGTGAGATAATACTTCATTTTACTCTCCTGAAAATGGATTTAGTATGCATTTAAAATGGATTCAGTATGCATTCTATACTTTAATCAAATTTACATTTTAAAAACATATTACATAACCCTGTAAGAGACTTACATAATCACTAGTAATGCCAAAAAAGAGAGAGAGCTCTAAAACTCTTAATGTCTCCCAGGAGAATTTACTATTTTGTATCATCAACTATATTAACTTAAGGAAAACAGTCTTGAAATGAAAAGATACTCATTTACAAGGACAATGTATTTTTTTTTTAAAAAAGCAAGGAGTATCAAATATTTCAGAACTTCAGGGCCTACAAACTGCCATTTGAGTTTAAGTGAGCCTCAGTCTTCCCTTGCAAATTAAATGAAGAGAGTATTTTATATCAACTTGTATCTAAGAAATCTGGCTTTGAAGTAAAGTGGCATGCCCAGCATATTCCTACTGGATTCAGTATAGCCTTAGAGACCTGATCCTAGCCAGATGGCAAAGTCAGATGACACATTAGCTGAATGGACTATGGATTCCTTTCAAGGCCATCTGTGTTCATGGCTAGTCCTTCACAACAGTACACAGAGGACTGGAGACACACAGCGACTAGTCATTCCAGCAAGACCTTCCCATCATGCCCCCTGACCCTGCTGAAATCAGTTATCACCAGAAGCCCGGGACCCCCAGGCCATTCATTGTGATCAGGGTCCCTGTCCCCACAGGGTCTGGATATATCCCCTAACCGGACTTTGTGTCTCCCACCCTCCCCAGCTTGAGAAAGCCTCCCACCGTGCCCTTTAAGAACTCACGGTGGAGCATCAACAGATCCCCTATATTCTCAACTTCTTCTTTGAACATTCCTTCCTCTCACCTTAATCCAGTGCCTCTCAATCCTGACTGCACTTCAGAATCACCTGGGAAGCTTCTGCAAACTCCCAGCGCCCAGGCCTCAGTAGGTCACAAGCTCCCCCAAACGACGCTGGTGCCCGCAAGGGTGAGCGCTGCTGTGCTGAGTGACACCCTGTGCTGTCCCCTCAGCAGCTGCTCCCCAGACAGAACTCTCTCATCAGGGGGCCTTTCCTCTCCCACAGCTCTGGCACCACCGGGACTAAACTGAGCAGGCTGGCTGCTCTTCACTGCCACCTCCAAACATGAAATCTCTCTCGTCTAAAATCTCCTAGCTTTCCAAATTGCGGGCAGTTCCTCCAACACACAGGGACCTCTTGTACACCTGTTTCTTTGCATTTGCTTTTTCTCTACAGTAATGTTCTGAACCCCTCAGCCATTAAAAAGAAAAGTTCTCTTGTTTCTGTAAAACTCATTTCACTGGTAACCTTGGCCCTTGCATGAAGCCCTCTTGGTCTCTCTGAGCTTATAAGTATTGCTAAAATGCTTCCTTCATAGCGCTTTCATCCCACAATGCTATTGTAGTGCTCACTGCATTGCTCGCGAAGAGCACTTGCCGTTATAAAGTGAGAAATTAGTGGTATAAGTAGGAAAATTCGGAGCACATGAGTCTACAGGGAGCTGCAATTCATCAAATGTGGTGCTAACACAAAACTGAAAATATTATCCTTTGGACCAAAAAAAAAAATCTCCTCTTTATTAAAGATAATTACACTGAAGCTGTGGCTCTATCACAATTGCTATAAGAAATCTGGCCCGAGATCAACACTATTAAAGGAATTTGGCTATTGAAGTACCACACAGGCCCCGAGCAGAAAACAGACCTACAGGACAAGCACCAACCCTGTGAATGGCATTTTACTCAGTTCATATGCACACAATGAGCTAATAAGTTTAACTAACTCTCATTTTAACACTGCTCCATATGAAACAGTTACCTCTAATTGCTTTTTAATCATTTACACTATGAATCAGCCTTTTAAAAAAAAAAGTGTCACCTCTGGCCTCTAGCCTGAGACAAGATACTACACCCTGCTCTCTGGCCTGTCCACAGGAAAACGTGGGACCAAAACATTTGATTCTTTATATACTCACTTGGTCCTTCTTGATCTTACCTATATAGCATGAAAAATAAGATCAGTTTCTTTGAATTTATTCCTTTTCCTAACTCCAGGGCCCCATTTGTATAACTTAATCCAGATGTTCATACCATGGTGGTGCCTGGTCTAAGTAAGGGCCAGTGAGGCTGCATTTTATGCTGAAAACCTAAATCTCATCTCTCACTTGATAAAATTAGAGACAGACTTTTGGTGTATGTATGCATGTATCTATCTATCTATCTATCTATATATATATATATAAACATATATATATATCTTTGTGCACGTATCTGCAACTGTACAAACTCTCTTACATACTTAAAAACTGATAGTGCATTACTGATTGGCCACATAGTTTTTTAAATAGTGTTCCTCTTGGGGGAATAAAATGTTTTCTTTATTATAATCTAGTCTTGCCCATTTATCAAGTTCTATAATATGAAAATGTTAAATCCAAAAACTTTTTATCTTAATCTCTTCTCAAAGCTACTAATAAATACAATGATTTTAATTATACCAGGCTTCCTGGTTTCTCCCCTAAGTACTACAGTTTAAGCCCTACAAAAGAAGTCTCTGTAGTTAAATATATATATATATTTTTCCAAAGTCACCTTGAGAAGTCAAAAAAATTTTAACATAGCAAAAGAATAACTCAGATTATTTAAGTTCTCTATAATAAAATTTGTTGCTTTTCTGTTCCTTCTTCCTCTCTCATGAGGAAGCAACGAAGAAAACACAACAAACCTAAAACACAACAATTTGAAATCCCAAGCTAATGTGTGGTAAACTTTCTTTTTCATTTTCACCTCTTCTAGGGAAACCTATTGGCATAAGATATAAAAATTTAACTTTAATCACATAATATACAGATGAGGTGACAGATTAAAGATGTTTGGAAATGTTCTTACCAATACCTTAAGGCTGGTGTATAATATAATCATGTGCTACGCCCTCAGGATATTAACAGTATTTTATAAATAAAGGGATGAATGGTCACAAGCTAGAAAGCTGCCAGCTTTAACAAAATTGAGCAGGTTGGGGCTTCCCTGGTGGCACAGTGGTTGAGAGTCCGCCTGCCGATGCAGGGGACACGGGTTCGTGCACCAGTCCAGGAAGATCCCACATGCCGCGGAGCGGCTGGGCTCGTGAGCCATGGCCGCTGAGCCTGCATGTCCAGAGCCTGTGCTCCGCAATGGGAGAGGCCACAATAGTGAGAGGCCCGCGTACCGCAAAAAAAAAAAAAAAAAAATTGACCAGGTTGCTTTACTGTAGGACTTCAAAGCCCTTAATGAGCTGGCATGCACTGCAAATCTCCCAGAGCAGGTACAGAGGCAGCAAATCTGTCTTACCATACAGCCCTATTAATATCTCCCAGGAGAAGGCTTCATCACAAGTAGTTTGGGAAAGACTGAAACATATAGGTGCTCCATACAGATGGTTAGGTGACTTTCTCCTGGGGCCAACAGTAGGAATTTGACACGGCACAAAGACTAAACACCACCATGTGTGGATCAGCCAGGACTTCCTCTGTTGACCGTGTGTGTCCCACGTACAGTGGGCGAGGAGGGGAGTGTAGGGGAGCGAAGTGGTGGAGGGCTCTTCTGCCTGCTTTTCATACACACCTGTTTCTATAGTCTGAAAACTCCATAGTTAGGCAGCTGAGCTGGAGGCTTGGGCTGAGTGCTAGGCTCACTGTTTACATTGTGATGGGAAATCTGATAGACAAACAAGCAGTCTCTTTCGTTAACAGTTGACTTCAGAATTCCCAGGTCCCCTCCAGCTCCTCAGTCACCAAGCCCCAGAGCAGGCAGGAAGCCCACCTAGAGCAGCTCAGATGAGGACTGCTGATAGCGGCAGCACGGTTCACAACCAGGAACTAACTACTGTCACTTGTGCAGCAGGAGAAACATAAGGAGGTTGGTCACAAAAGCCCTTTCAGACAAGTGTTCCAAGCATTCATCCAGGTGGCTCCCAAGTCCTGGTCTGAAACCAGCAGCTGGTAGATAAGCACCTCCGGAACGCCCACTAATGTTGCTGTGACAGGCTTGCTGTTGGTGTAAATCAGGAGCATCAGCTCATCTAGGTCCTCCTGGGGGACGTGGTGAAAGCCTCAACTGCCAGCGCAATGGCACCCTGTCTTCCTGTACACACGGATACTTTGACTCCAACAATGGGAAGGGGGAGGAAGCTTCAGGAGATGAACCTTGGCTCTACTGTTTACTAGCTATGTCACCTTGGGTAACTTGCTTAACCCCTGTATGCTTCAACTTCTTCATCTGTTTTTTTTTGTTTTTTTTTTAAGGTTAATATTTATACCTACACTTCATAGGGTTTTTGTGAAGATTAAATAATGCATTGAAAGCACTTAGCACAAATGCGTGCTCTACTATAGATGCTCAGGAAACACAGCTAATAATTTAAATGAGTAGAAATCACAGCCAAGGAAGGGCAAAGATGGAACTAAAGCTTGGCAGTAGTAAATAGCAGGGACTCAAACACTTGTTGGCTGGTTAATTAATCTCTCGTAAAGCTAACGCTGGAATATTGAAAAAACGGTTCTGACTTATTTATATGTGGTCAGGAGGAAGAGGGGTTTAATTACCCTTCAAACTGAAGGAGGAAGCCCATGTCTCATGGTATTTGCATCTCGAGGTTGAGTGGACACTAAAGACCACCTAATTCTCTAAAAGAAGGACAAGCCAATGTTTAAAGTGGTTTCAGTGACTCAGCGAGTCCTGAGATGCACCATATGGAAACGTATGCTCTGAACTACCCAGAGCAATGAGGTAGAAACTGGGTCGCTTTATAGAGAAATTTCTCAACATTTCCTGCCCAAAGTCAGAGAGAGTCTTTAAAGATAGTTTCTTCCGGAGCAATTAATGAAAGGAAGGATCTGTAGCGCTCTTTACCACACTCCACGGATTTGCTGTTTGCTTCTCATTTTCAACTCTACAAAGAGTGTTCATGTAAAAGGCCATAGTAGCACATGGCAATAAGGCGGAATTGATTCACAGGTGAAACAGATTCGGGCGATACAGTCTCCCAACGCTGCTGATTCAGCTTTTTGTCCCAAAGGAAAATACCATCCTAAAAAAAGCACTGTGGGCGCACTAACTCCATGCTGAGGACCATTTATTTTTAGTTTATGCAGAATTAACACAGCTCCTAAAACACTGAGGAAAATATAGGCACTCAGACTGCACATACTACACAGAAAAGCCACGTTCCCCAGCACCAATCGGAGAGGCACCCCTTCTGCTCCTCTCTCTGTAATGAAAACCACATGCAACCCTCTACAGCCAAGACTGAACTGTTTCACACATTTGCTTGGTTGCTTATTGAGGAAACTGTCCCCTTTCCACATGAGGCTGGGGGCTGGCTGGATAGGAAGAAATTCAACCCCACTCTGCTCTCCCGGTCCAGTCCAGACATCATCTTGGGAACCTGACCAGCCAGTTCTGTGGTGATCAACCCTCGCAAAGGAACCACAGTGGGAGGACAACTGCCTACTGACAGTTCTCAGAAATCAACGTCGTCTCCTACCTGCGATGGACAAGGTCTCGGAGGAAGCGCAGGTGGTGGAGGTAACAATCCTGACTTAGAAGCTAAAAAGAAAAATACACACTGTTAAGGACCACCGAAAACAACACACAGCACTCTTCAACTTGTTAACTGGGAAGAGCTATCGCATTTAACAATTTTAAATTTTTAAAATCTATCTGAGGGCTTTTTTTTTTCCTTAAAAAAAAAGAGTACATGCTATTTCCAATTTCATTTTCCTCCTATCCAAAATCCAAATATCTATATAGGCTGTTGTGATTAAGACAGTGTTAAACAGTAAGGAAATGACACCCTTTGATCAAAAGACTGGAACCCAGCACAGGAAGGACAGTCAATCCCCAATTAATCTGATGTTAATTATTTAGTTTCAAATACTCTAGGCCCTTTGGCTCCTCTCCTATTTCTCCCAAGCTCTCAGCCATTACACTGCTCATTAGCTTGAGTTGGGAGCCAGAAATCCAGAATCCCAACAAGGCAGCACTGCTGCCCTGTGAGTGGGTCTGAGAGCAGTAGGAGAGGCTGCAAATGATGGACTAAAATGATATTTAGGGATTCTTCAAATATCTCAATTTCCTTTTCGCCCTCTGATCCTTATTATCAGGGATAATTAAGTCTGTTTCTAAAAAAATCTGGCCCCATTTGAAGCATCTTCTGAAAGAAAGTTTCATTCTAACTTTTTAAAAAATTTTTGTGAGATACAGAGAAAGCTGGAGTTAAGCCAAGAATGTCTGAGTTGTAATTTAACAATGAAAACAAACATCTGCTATCGAATTATAAATAAGGCTCATGATCACACGCAAGAAATAAGTTTATCATCACACACTGGCCAAGTTAAACCACATTCTTTACAAACTCCTTAGAAAAGCACACTGTGCTCTATATACCTATATGCAGTTTATTTCCAAATCTGTAATATGTGGGCTAATATTTAAACAACTTTCTATGCCTTAAAAATAATTCATACCCTTTCTCCTGCTGCCAGGATAGGAACTCAACTCTGTGTTTCCTAGGCAGATTGCAATTCCACTGGGCACGTAGATCTTGGGCTGCGGTTCGCCGCACACCCACTACACTCCAGGTGCCCAGGCAGGGCTCCTTACACCATCCACCATGTGGCTGACATGGTCTTGGTGCTCCAGCCTGCTGTGAGGCTTGAGGCTCCCAGGTAGGAGAGCCAAGTTCAGGACACTGGTCCACCAGGCCTCTCAGCGCCACGTAATATCAATCACCAAGAGCTCTCCCAGAGATCTTCGTCTCAACGCTAAGACCCAGCTCCACCCAATGGCCAGCAAGCTCCAGTGCTGGACGCCGCATGCCAAACAACTAGCAAGACAGGAACACAACCCCACCCCCTAGCAGAGAGGCTGCCTAAAATCATACTAAGTTCACAGACACCCGAAAACACACCACCGGATGCAGCCCTGCCCACCAGAAAGACAAGATCCAGCCTCACCCACCAGAACACAGGCACTAGTCCCCTCCACCAGCAAGCCTACACAACCCACAGAACCAACCTCAACCACTGGGGGCAGACACCAAAAACAACAGGAACTACAAACGTGCAGCCTGCGAAAAGGAGACCCCAAACACAGAAAGTTAAGCAAAATGAGAAAACAGAGAAACACACAGCAAATGAAAGAGCAAGGTAAACACCCATCAGACCAAACAAATGAACAGGAAATAGGCAGTCTACCTGAAAAAGAATTCAGAGGAATGATAGTAAAGATGATCCAAATTCTTGGAAACAAATTGGAAAAAATATAAGAAACATGTAACAAGAACCTAGAAGAACTAAAGAGCAAACAAACAATGATGAACAACACAATAAATGAAATTAAAAATTCTCTAGAAGGAATCAAAAGCAGAATAACTGAGGCAGAAGAACGGATAAGTGACCTGGAAGATAAAATAGTGGAAAAAAATACCACAGACCAGAATAAAGAAAAAAAAAAAGAAAAGAATTGAGGAGAGTCTCACAGACCTCTGGGGCAACATTAAACGCACCAACATTCGAATTATAGGGGTGCCAGAATTAGAAGAGAAAAGGAAAGGGACTGAGAAAATATTTGAAGAGATTATAGTTGAAAACTTCCCTAATATGGGAAAGGAAATGGCCAATCAAATCCAGGAAGCACAGACAGTTGCATACAGGATAAATCCAAGAGGAAACATGCCAACACACATACTAATCAAACTATCAAAAATTAAATACATGGGCTCCCCGGGTGGCACAGTGGTTAAGAATCTGCCTGCCAATGCAAGGAACACGGGTTTGAGCCCTGGCCTGGGAAGATCCCACATGCCGCGGAGCAAATAAGCCCATGCACAACTACTGAAGACAGTGTGCCTAGAGCCCGTGCTCTGCAAAATGAGAAGCCACGACAATGAGAATCCCATGCGCCGCAAAGAAGAGTAGCCCCCGCTCACTACAACTAGAGGAAACCCGCACACAGCAATGAGGACCCAAGAGAGCCAAAAATAAATAAATAAATACATTTATTTTTTTTAATTAAGTACAAAGAAAAAATATTAAAAACAGCAAGGGAAAAACAACAAATAAAATACAAGGGAATCCCCATAAGGTTAACAGCTGATCTTTCAGCAGAAACTCTGCAAGCCAGAAGGGACTGGCAGGACATATTTAAAGTGATGAAAGGGAAAAAACTACAAGCAAGATTACTCTACCCAGCAAGGTTCTCATTCAGACTCCATGGAGAAATTAAAACCTTTACAGACAAGCAAAACCTAAGAGAATTCAGCACCACCAAACCAGCTTTACAACAAATGCTAAAGGAACTTCTCTAGGCAGGAAGCACAAGAGAAGGAAAAGACCTATAATAACAAGCCCAAAACAATTAAGAAAATGGGAATAGGACCATACATATCAATAATTACCTTAAATGTAAAGGGATTAAATGCTCCAACCAAAAGACTGGCTGAATGCATACAAAAACGAGACCCATATATATGCTACCTACAAGAGACCCACTTCAGACCTTGGGACACATACAGACTGAAAGTGAGGGGATGGAAAAAGATATTCCATGCAAATGGAAATCAAAAGAAAGCTGGAGTAGCAAATACTCATATCAGATAAAATAGACTTTAAAATATGAATGTTACAAGAGACAAGGAAGGACACTGCATAATGATCAAGAGATCAATCCAAGGAGAAGATATAACAATTGTAAATATTTATGCACCCAACATAGGAGCACCTCAATACATAAGGCAAATACTAACAGCCATAAAAGGGGAAATCAACAGAAACACATTCGTAGTAGGGGACTTTAACACCCCACTTTCACCATGGACAGATCATGCAAAATGAAAACAAATAAGGAAACACAAGCTTTAAATGACACAATAGACCAGATATATTTAATTGATATTTATAGGACAGTCCATCCAAAAACAACAGAATACACTTTCTTTTCAAGTGCTCATGGAACATTCTCCAGGACAGATCATACCTTGGGTCACAAATCAAGCCTTGGTCAATTTAAGAAAATTGAAATCCTATCAAGTATCTTTTCGGACCACAACGCTATGAGACTAGATATCAATTACAGGAAAAAATCACAAACACATGGAGGCTAAACAATAAACCTAGAAACAAATGACAATGATAACATGACGACCCAAAACCTATGGGATGCAACAAAAGCAGTTCTAAGAGGGAAGTTTCGAGCAATACAATCCTATCTCAAGACACAAGAAATATCTCAAATAAACAAGCTAACCTTACACCTAAAACAATTAGAGAAAGAAGAACAAAAAACCCCAAAGTTAGCAGAAGGAAAGAAATCATAAAGATCAGATCAGAAATAAATGAAAAAGAAATGAAAAAAACAATAGCAAATCCGCAATGGGAGAGGCCACGACAGTGAGAGGCCCATGTTCCGCAAAAAAAAAAAATTTTTTAAAACTACAAGCCAATATCAGTGATGAACATAGATGCAAAAATCCTCAACAAAATACTAGCAAACAGAATCCAACAACACATTAAAAGGATCATACGCCATGATCCAGTGGGGTATATCCCAGGAATGCAAGGATTTTTCAATATACGCAAATCAATCAATGATACACCATATTAACAAACTGAAGGATAAAAACCATATAATCATCTCAGGAGACGCAGAAAAAACTTTTGACAAAATTCAAGACCCACGGGCTTCCCTGGTGGCACAGTCGTTGAGAGTCCACCTGCCGGTGCAGGGAACACAGGTTCGTACCCCGGTCCATGAAGATCCCACATGCCGCGAAGCAGCTGAGCCCGTGAGCCATGGCCACTTAGCCTGCACGTCTGGAGCCTGTGCTCCGCAACAGGGGCCGCTGAGCCTGTGCGTCCGGAGCCTGTGCTCCACAACGGGAGAGGCCACAACAGTGAGAGGCCCACGTACCGCAAAAAAATAAAAAATAAAGGCCATATATGACAAACCCACAGCCAACAAAATTCTCAATGGTGAGAAACTGAAACCATTTCCACTAAGATCAGGAACAAGACAAGGTTGCCCACTGTCACCACTGTCGTTCAACATAGTTTTGGAAGTTTTAGCCACAGCAATCAGAGAAGAAAAAGAAATGAAATCCCTTTACCACTGCAACAAAAAGAATAAAATACCTAGGAACAAACCTACCTAAGGAGACAAAAGACCTGTATGCAGAAAACTATAAGACACTGATGAAAGACACTGAAGATGATACAAACAGATGGAGAGACTTATCATGTTCTCAGATTGGAAGAATCAACATTGAGAAAATGACTATACTACCCAAAGCAATCTACAGATTCAATGCAATCCCTATCAAACTACCACTGGCATTTTTCACAGAACTAGAACAAAAAATTTCACAATTTGTATGGAAACACCAAAGACCCCGACTAGCCAAAGCAATCTTGAGAACAAAAAACGGAGCTGGAGGAATCAGGCTCCCTGACTTCAGACTATACTACAAAGCTACAGTAATCAAGACAGTATGGTACTGGCACAAAAACAGAAAGATAGATCAATGGAACAGGACAGAAAGCCCAGAGATAAACCCACGCACATATGGTCACCTTATTTTGACAAAGAAGGCTAGAATATACAATGGAGAAAAGACAGCCTCTTCAATAAGTGGTTCTGGGAAAACTGGACAGCTATATTAAAAGAATGAAATTAGAATACTCCCTAATACTGTATATAAAAATAAACTCAAAATGGATTAAAGACCTAAATGTAAGGCCAGATACTATAAAATCCTTAGAGGAAAACATAGGCAGAACACTCTATGACATAAATCACAGCAAGATCCTTTTTGACCCACCTCCTACAGAAATGGAAATAAAAACAAAAATAAACAAATGGGGCCTAATGAAACTTCAAAGCTTTTGCACAGCAAAGGAAACCATAAACAAGACGAAAGGACAACCCTCAGAATGGGAGAAAATATATGCAAACGAACCAACTGACAAAGGATTAATCTCCAAAATACACAAGCAGCTCATGCAGCTCAATATCAAAAAAACAAACAACCCAATCCAAAAATG
>NW_020172727.1:558254-637818 GCF_003031525.2 Neophocaena asiaeorientalis asiaeorientalis
ATGAAGATACCACATGCCACGGAGCAACTAAGCCCATGCGCCACAACTACTGAGCCTGTGCTCTAGAGCCCATGAGCCACAACTACTGAGCCCATGCGCCACAGTACTGAAGGCTACGCACCTAGAGCCTGTGCTCTGCAACAAGAGAAGCTACTGCATTGAGAAGCCCGTGCACCACAACTAAGAGTAGCCTCCGCTCACTGCAACTAGAGAAAGCCCACACACAGCAACAAAGACTCAATGCAGCCAAAAATAAATTAATTAATTGAAAAACAAAACAAACAAACAAAAAACCTAAAAACAGAACTACCATATGATCCAGCAATCCCACTACTGGGCATATACCCTGAGAAAACCATAATTCAAAAAGAGTCATGTACCACAATGTTCACTGCAGCTCTATTTACAATAGCCAGGACATGGAAGCAACCTAAGTGTCCATCGACAGATGAATGAATAAAGAAGATGTGGCACATATACACAATGGAATATTACTCGGCCATAAAAAGAAATAAAATTGAGTTATTTGTAGTGAGGTGGATGGACCTAGAGTCTGTCATACAGAGTGAAGTAAGTCAGAAAGAGAAAAACAAATACCATATGCTAACACATATATATGGAATCTAAAAAAAAAATGGTTCTGAAGAACCTAGGGGCAGGACAGGAATAAAGATGCAGACACAGAGAATGGACTTGAGGACACGGGGAGGGGGAAGGGTAAGCTGGGACAAAGTGAGAGAGTAGCATGGACATATATACACTACCAAATGTAAAACTGATAGCTAGTGGCAAGCAGCTGCATCACACAGGGAGATCAGCTCAGTGTTTTGTGACCACCTAGAGGGGTGGGATAGGGAGGGTGGGAGGCAGATGCAAGAGGGAGGGGATATGGGGATATATGTATACATATAGCTGATTGTTATACAGCAGAAACTAACACAGCATTGTAAAGCAATTATTCTCCAATAAAGATGTTAAGAAAATAATTATTCAGATAACAAAAAAATAAAATAAAATAAATCAAAGCAATGTGCCAAGAACATAAAGGTTTTTGCGTATCACTTTTGATTTGACCCAGCTAGCTCAGACAAGCTAGAAGGTGGAGTTCAGGGCTTTCCACAAAGGTAACTCAGAGTAATTTCATAGAGATTTTCCTCCTGAGCCAGTGCATGGATGTGGTACAACCATGTTGGCCCATCAGTGATTTCTCTCAATCTGTCTTTCATTAACATTTATGAAACACATCAGTGAGTCAAAACTCCAGAGGTGGTGAGACCTTGAACAGCCTTCGGTAACAAAGCATGTAGCAAGAGAGAATGACAAAAGCCTCAGGAATTATCCACCTCAGGGCCCCCACTCTATAGGTCCTCATGGATTGGGCCTTTAAATTAAGGGTTACTTTAAAAATAAAATGAAAAAACCAACAAAACACAAAATTTATGCTTGCTTTTAAAGGAGAGGTCTTGCACCAGAATGAAGTGTATGTTACAACAACCCTTCAGGGCTTTCCTGGTGGCGCAGTGGTTGAAAGTCCGCCTGCTGCTGCAGGGGACACGGGTTCGTGCCCCGGTCCGGGAGGATCCCACCTGCCGAGTAGCGGCTGGGCCCGTGAGCCATGGCCGCTGAGCCTGCGCGTCCGGAGCCTGTGCTCCACAACGGGAGAGGCCACAACGGTGAGAGGCCCGCGTACCGCAAAAAAAAAAAAAAGAAAGAAAAAAATGAGGAAAGTAATGAAAAGTAAAGAAAGTTAACTGATAGGGGATCCTATTTCCCATCCTTCAGGAGAAGGGCGTAGACCCTTGAAGATCTGGTTCCAGCTACACCTCATGCTGTTTTGGGCTTCAGGATCCCTGCCCCTGTGGTCCCTTCTGCCTCTAATTCACCTGGATAACTCAGAATATAGTAAGTGACCAACAAATATTTGTTTGAACTAACATAAGAAAGAACTATACTATTATGCTACATTTTTAAAAAGCTGACTGAAGGAGTTTAGGAGCAGCTAGATTCTCAGATTTTTCTCACACATTCTGCACAGTTTCAGCCTTTCTCCCACTCCAGAAAAATGCTAGAAATATTTTCTTCTCCAGGGAGGACACAAGGCCCAGGTGAAGGCACAGGGGCCACACTAAAAACAGTAAATGTAGGACTCTGGACGCTGAGACACTTCCAGCCCTCTCCCTATCTGCTCCCAGACTATTTTACCCAGAGACTAGAAAACTGCTCCAGGGAATTGGACCAGCCAAGATGGAAGATCTAGATATCAACACCAAGAGATCTCCAAGAAGATGGTTCAGCCAGATCATTCTACCATGAAGCCCACGCATGGCAAGTCCCATCCACTTACTCATGAATTCCAATCAGCTTTTTAGCCCCCATTCTTAAATATAAGCAGGTGATGAACTACCACCAGATATCTGCAGAAGATTTTCTAACCTAAGACAGAGCAATAAAAATAGAAAACAGTTGGCCTCAAAGAAACAGATTAGATCTATACAAGGAGAAAAAATTTTAATGTTATTAATATCATCAGAATGATTATTCGGTTTAATCCAGAAATATTTAAACATTTACTATGTCCCAGGCACTGTTTAAGGCGCTGGGAAAATATCAGTGGGAAAAAAATACACAGGGAAAAAAGTCTTATCCGCATGAAGTTTATATTTCATTGATAAGACAGATAATGGGGTAGGAGTGAGGGATGAAATTTTTAATACAGTCAACAGGGAAAGCCTCAATAAGAGATAAAAAATGTTATTTGCAAAGATGAAATAATGGGATGTTACTGAAAACAGAATATTCAAAAAATTAAAAAGAGCGCTTGGAAATTAAAAACATGACAGCAGAAGAGGAAAAGCTTAATAGAAAGGTTCAAAGTCTAAGGAAATCTCAAAGAAAGTAGGGAAATATCCAAACAAAAGTTCCACAAAAAGAAATAGAGAAAACAGTAATAAAACAATTAACTAGTTCAAGAAAACTTCTCAGAAATGAAGAATATAAGTTTCTAAATTAAAAGAGCTCACGGAGGGACTTCCCAGGTGGTGCAGTGGTTAAGAATCTGCCTGCCAATGCAGGGGACATGGGTTCGAGCCCTGGTCCGGGAAGATCCCACATGCTGCGGAGCACCTAAGCCCATGCGCCACAACTACTGAGCCTGCGCTCTAGAGCCTGCGAGCCACAACGACTGAAGCCCACATGCCTAGAACCCTTGCTAGAGAAGCCACTGCAATGAGAAGCCCGCGCACCGCAACAAGGAGTAGCCCCCACTCGCCACAACTAGAGAAAGCCCGTGCGCAGCAACGAAGACCAAACGCAGCCAAAAATAAATTAATTAAAAAAAAGAGTCACTGTTTTTGAAAAAAATAAAATAAAATAAAAGAGCCCACTGAGTACCCAGGACGGTGGAAGAAAACAGACCCATGGCACAGCACATCAACGTGAAATTTCAAAAAACTGGAGTTAGAAGATTCTACTATTTTCCACCGGGGGTGGGAGAGGAGGGAAGGCTACATACAAAGGATCAGATGTCCAAATGGTTTTAGATTTCTTATTATACCACTGGAAGCTAGAATTCATTGGAGCAGTACCATCAAAATTCTGAAGAAATCTGATTTCCAACCTATGATTATATACCCGAACTAGCAGCCTGCGTGATGGTTCAATTAAAGATATTTTTAGACATTCAAGGTCTCAAATTGAGCACCATGTACCCTTTCCAGGAAAGCTACTCAAGGATGTGCTCTACCAAGACAAGAGTAAACCAAGAAAGAGTAAGACATGAGGTACAGGATGAAGGAGATCCAACATGGGAGAAATAGGAAGGGGATCCTTGGATGACAGTATAGGAGAAGCCATGATGAAAACTACATACCAGGCATAGAACACAATCATTTTAGATTTCCTCAAAAAGATGAAACTAATACCTGATGTTTCAGAATTTCATAAGAGTAACCTGAGAAAACTGAGGGAGTCTACAGTTGATTCAGGGGCAAGTACACTAAAAAGAAACATGATTATTCACTCCAAAGCAAACAAAAATCTGTGCAGTAGGAAAAGTGAAAAATTTTCTATATGACTACATAGCCATAGTAATAATATAAACACTTAATATTAATCTAACCAAAATGATAATACTATATTGGTGGGGTGGAAGAGGGGAAAGGTGACAGGGGAGGGAAGACAGTAAATGATGACTAAAACTGTAAAGTCAACGAGAGGTTATACAAGTATCTTATTTTGAAATATGAAGGAAATATCAAAATAAGCAACATTAAAAACTCTGTAGCAGGGCCTTCCCTGGTGGCGCAGTGGTTGAGAGTCCACCTGTCGATGCAGGGGACATGGGTTCATGCCCTGGTCTGGGAAAGATCCCACGTGCCGCGGAGCGGCTGGGCCCGTGAGCCATGGCCGCTGAGCCTGCGCGTCCGGAGCCTGTGCTCCGCAACGGGAGAGGCCACAACAGAGGGAGGCCCGCGTACCGCAAAAAAAATAACAACTCTGTAGCAGAGTGCATTCTCCCAAGTCTTGAGGTAAATCAATGGCCTCAGAGGAACTTCCCACACTTCAGTTTGTCCCGTCAGTTCACCACGGAGCCCTGGCCTTCAATGCCATGGTATCAGGATATCAGCTGTGATTACTCACTTCTGCAGCTTCTTCCCCCTCTTTCCAGAAGTCATGTCCACTGACCTTCAATCAAGAGAAGGGAAAACTAAGAGTTCCCACTCATTTCACTTCACTTCAGATTTGGAGCATCAGTAAGAAATCTCAAGACTAAAAGATCCCACATGCTGCAATGGAGATCCCACACAGGGCAACAAAGGTCCCCCATGCTGCAACTAAGACCTGGCGCAGCTAAATAAATAAATAAATATTTTAAAAGAAAGAAATCTTAAGATCTGCCTACTCACACACATGGCTCCTGGAAGGAGGCAGGCAGAGCCAAGAGTGCACCGCCAAGCCTCAGTTTTTCCCTTAGCTGCTACCCTTTCCCCCCAAAATGGCACTAGCTCATGCATCTTTCCTTGTTTGGTTGTTGCTGAGAAACTTCTTCCATGTGTTTATGATTCTGTGTTCATTTCCTTTAATGGCAGGAGATATTAATCCAGCTTCATTCTTCCAATTTTATGTCTAATTCATCTTTCGGTCTCCCATGGCGCCTAAGCACACTACCTTGTGTTTAGTAAGTACACAGTGGGTGAATAACTGGAATTTAATTTAGTGAAAAGTCTTTCTTATAATATTTTCAGCCCATTCATGACCTTAAATTAGATTCAAATATTTTATCCAGCATGCTCTAATCACTTTTTTAAAAAAAGTACACCTTCAAGCAAAGTGAAATTGAAAATGTACTTCAGCTGAATAATCTCGTGTACACATGCAAAAGATGACAATATACCTGTTAATAGTACCACCTGCTTTCCCAGAAAGGAAGAGGAGAGAAAAGAGGGGAGGTGAACACATTTTCTGCATACATTAAAAGCAACCGTACCCGTGAAGCAATTACAGGTTTATTCCTAAAGTCTTAACAGTTAATAAGATGGGACACCAGATATCAGTAAGGCTTTGTCAAATAAGTGTCTATCAACAAATAAACGGATAAAGATGTGGTATGTATATGTACAAAATGGAATAGTACTTAGCCATAAAAAAGAACAAAATGTTGCCATTTGCAGCACCATGGATGAACCTGGAGGGTACTATGCTCAGTTAAGTCAGAGAACAGCCAGCACTGCATGTTTTCACTTGTATGTGGAATCTAAAAAATGAAATAAGTGAATGAATATAACAAAATAGAAACAGAATCATAGATACAGAGAACAAATTAGCGGTTACCAGTGGGGAGAGGGCTGAAGGGAAGGGCATGATAGGGGAAGGGGATTAAGAGATATAGACTACTTAGGTATAAAATAAATAAGACACAAGGATGTAATGTACAGCACAGGGAATACAACCAATATTTTATAATAACTTTAAGTGGAGTATAATCTACAAAAATATCGAATCACTATGATGTACACCTGAAAGTAATACAACACTGTAAATAAACTATACTTGATTTAAAAATTTTTTGTAAGTGTAATCAGGGAAAAAGTAATAAATACCCATAACTTGAAAAATAGATTAAAAACTTCATAAAAGAAACTACCATTTAATCCTAAATTCAGAAAACACAGTAATAATTTCCAGTGTTTATTAAATTTATTGAAAGATATGCATCTTCTGACACTGATCTGCTGAATCTCAGCTTCTTAGTATCTTTATCCAAAACACTAAGCTCTAAAATTTTTTATCCTCTTACTACATTATGCTTAGAAATTTCCCAACAAAACATTATTCATTTATATTACTGCCTATTTACTAATTTCCTTCAGATTTTTACAAAGCCCCAAATCAATGACTAAATGAAAACATGTTCCAAATTACTGAGTGGAAATAAAGCAGCAGATGTAGCAACCGAAAGCTTCAAGGAACAGAAAGCCGATTCTTTGGGGGAATAAAACTTGGAATAACTTCAGCTGTGGAAAAGGGCTCCCATTCCCCCAAACTAGGAATATTTTATGAAAAAAATAAAAGCATTCAAATGCCAAAGGAAAAAAACACCCTTAAAGGATGGAAAATGTTGAAAGAAGCCTGCCTGTGGGACCTACACTTTTAAGTATCAACCAAGTAGAGAGTTGGCCATATGCAAAACTTCAAGGATTTCATCAGTAAGGATCATTCTTCTTCTTGGCAAGTTTATAAAAATGGCTATTTCTTTGTAAAAGAAATTGTTCTTTCTTTCTCTCTTTTTTTTTTTTTTAGAATATTTATTTATTTATTTTGTTGCACTGGGTCTTAGTTGCAGCTTGCCAGCTCCTTAGTTGCAGCACATGGTCTCCTTAGTTGTGGCATGCGAACTCTTAGTTGCAGCATGCATGTGGGATCTAGTTCCCTGACCAGGGATTGAACCCAGGCCCCCTGAATTGAGAGTGTGGAGTCTTACCCACTGCGCCACCAGGGAAGTCCCCTTTCTCTCCTTTCTAATCACAAAAGCATGTGTGAGCCTCTGCCTGCCCCCTGATCACCCAGTTACACATAGTGATGGGTTCACTACGTCATATACACCTATATATATATATATATATATGATGAAGTGTGTGCCAGGAGTACCTTTCCAACAATACCTGCCTTGATCCCCTGATAATGACCAACTTACCCTAAAAAGAATAAAAGATCATTAAATTCTCTGTTAAGCGGAATAATTTTTTCACCAGTTAAAAGAAATGTACTTACATATGCCTTGGAACTGTTCAAGAAGGAAAATACTAATGATTGCGTTTGGAAAAGTATTGAAATCAAATTCCATTCTTTCACTTTACAGATGAGAAAATTAAAGCCTGGGGCAGTAGAATGACATCATCAAGGTCACAAGGCTACTGTGATGCAGCAATCAGTATCACATTTTGAACCTATAGGACAAGTAGTGGTAAACAGCAGAAGAGGGCACTGAGATGGGAGATAAGCAGCTGCAAAGGGGTTATTCTATACCCAGAGAATAAGTATGTCAGAAGGCTATAAATCAAGAATACTGAAACTAAAGGATGCTTCTGCATATGCTACACACCACAAACTCATTTAAGTAAGATGCTAAACACTACCTAAAAATGTGCCACTGCAGCCAATATTTAGCCTTCTGATTCATATGAATGCCTCTTCGCAAGCCTACATGTAGCTCCCCTGCTTTAGAAAATATTCAGTGTAGTAATGGCATACGGACATACAGATCAATGAAACAGAATGGAGGGTTGCGAAATAAACCCTTATATTTACAATCAAGTGATTTTCGACCAAGATGCCAAGGCAATTCAATAGGGAAAGGGGAGTATTTTTTCAACATACAGCACTGGGACACGTGGATATCTACATATAAACAGAGGAACTTAGACCCTTACCTCACACTATACACAAAAATTAAATCAAAATGGATTAGAGATGTGAATGTAAGAGCTAAAATTATAACACCTTTAGAAGCAAACAGGAGAAGATCTTCAAGACCTTGTGTTGAGCAAAGATTTCTTAGCTGTGACACCAAAAGCATGATCCAATCAGGAAAAAATTCATAACTTGCATTTCATCAAAATTCAAAACTTTTCTGCTTCAAAAGACACGGTTAAGAAAATGAAAAGACAAGGCACAGACTGGGGAGAAATCTTTGCAAGTCACATGTCTGATAAAAGACTTGTGTCCAGAATATACAAAGAACTCCAGAGTATACAACTCAACAATAAGAAGACAAACACCCAATTTAAAAGTGAGCAAATGATTTGAGTAGATATTTCACCAAAGAAGATATAGGAATCACTAATAAGCACATGAAAAGATACTCAATATCATTAGCCATCAAGGAAATGCAAATAAAAACCACAGTGAAATACCATGTCATACTTACTAGGATGGCTATAACAAAAAAGATAATAATAAGTGTGGGTGAATATGTTAAGAAATAGTAAGCATTGCTGGTTGGAATGTAAAATGGTACATGAACTTTAAAAACTAGTTTGGCAGTTTCTTTAAAAGTTAAATTTAGGGACTTCCTTGGTGGTCCAATGGTTAAGACTCTGAGCTTCCAATGCAGGGGGCGTGGGTTCGATCCCTGGTCAGGGAACTAAGATCCCACATGCTACTCGGAGAGGCCAAAAAAAAAAAAAGTTAAATATAAATGTACCATACACCCAGCAATTCCACTCCTAGGTATCTTGCCAAAAGAAATGACAACGTATGTTCACACAAGATTTTCATGTATTTAAGTCCTGACATCATTACTCATAATAGGCAAAAAGGAAAATCAACTCAGATGTCCACTGAACTGAAGAATGGATAGACAAAATGGTGTAGCCATACAATGGAATACTATTCAGCAATAAAAAGAAATGAAATACTGATACATGCTACAACATGGATGAACCTCAAAAACATTATACAAAGTAAAGGAAGCCAGACACAAAAAATCCCATATTGTATGATTCTATTTATTATGAAATGTCCAGAAAAGGCAACTCTACAGAAACAGAAAGTAGATTAGTAGTTGTCTGGGGCTGGGCATTGAGATTAACTCTAAGGCATGAAGGGATGTTACTGGGGTGCTGAAAATGTTCTAAAACTGGAATATGGTGACAGTAGCAAAATTTCATAAATTTACTAGAGATCATTGAGTTGTTCACTTAAAATGGATGAACTTTATGGTCTGCAAATTATACCTCAATAGTTGTTTTCTTTAAATTGAAGTTGATTTACAATGTTGTGTTAGTTTCCAGTGTATAGCAAAGTGATTCACTTTTTTTTATAGATAAAGATATATATTGTTTTTCAGATTCTTTCCCATTATAGGTTATTACAAGATATTGAATATAGTTCCCTGTGCTATGCAGTAGGATCTTGTGGTTTATTCAATATATTTTTTTAAAGCTACGCATGGAGAAAAAGTATAATCATATGCGAATACAGGTGAAGCAAGATGGGTGAAACACAGTGATAATTATTGAAGCTACGGGTTCAGCATTCTATTCCTTTTCTCTCTCTCACAGACACACATAAGGTTTTTTTTGTTTTTTTTAAACATCTTTATTGGGGTATAATTGCTTTACAATGGTGTGTTAGTTTCTGCTTTATAACAAAGTGAATCAGCTATACATATACATATGTTCCCATATGTCTTCCCTCTTGCGTCTCCCTCCCTCCCAACACACATAAGGTTTTTGATAATAACTTAATTTTTTAATCATTAAAAGAACAGATATATTCCTAACATCTCCAAGTACTTATGAAGGCAAAACTTCCTTTCCTGTCTCCCTGAAGTACCTCAGGGAAATCTGTCCAACACTGTAAATCACGTAGAAGGAAACAGGAAAATGATATTAGTTTCTTGCATATAGAGGGCAACAAATTTATTCTTCAATATATTATTTAACTTTAGATATTAATTAGTGTTATTACCCACAGAAAAATCGTAAGGCATGCCTCCCAAATTAAATTAATATAGATTGCTTTCGCTGACACCAAATCTGCTGCAACAAAGATCTGAACAAAGATTTCCCATCTTCAAAGGATTCTGATGGAGAACAAAACAATTACATTCTCTGGATCTCAGTCTCCTAGCCTGTAATATGTGAGAGTTGGCCAAGATGACAAGAGAACTCCAGTTCTCTTTTAGCACTGACTTTCTATGATTCTAGAATTTATTTGCCAGTGTTTACCAATAACTCCTTGTTCCTGCACCATGGGATATGTGACATGGGTTAGCTAGCTCTCAAATGGAGACACAGAGTTAAATGACAAAAACAGATAAGATTTAACTTCAGTGAAAGACAAGTTTCATTTCTCATATTACATTTACATAAATGTATTTCTCCTAATCATTTTACTACTAAACTCCTTAAATCACCAGCCTTGTGTGTGTGCACACACGTGCGTGGGCACATGCATGCACACGCGAGCATGTGCACGTACGCACAGGTGTGTGTGTTGGAAGGAAGGAAGGTAGGCAGGAAGGAAGGCAGGCAGACAGGCAACCTGGAGAAAGAGTCTATTGGAATTGTCTCTTTTCCACGATGAATTTTTAAAATATGACATATAGTCAAACCAACTTTTAGTCTTAAACATTTCAAAATGAATTTGTGATAACTACTTCACACCAAAGTTTCTTAATCACTCCACAACCTTTTGCAATCTGAATTAATCCTACCATGCCAATGGACTCCTCTGACTTCCTACAAACTCCTTCGCCCCTAGTCTCCATTCTCCTTGGCCAGTCAGTGGACTTTTAGACTTACAGTCTCCACCTATTCCTGAAATACACTCCTCCCTGGGTATGCCAGGTCATGGTACTATGTCCCTTACTGAATTCATGTACTCTCATGGCTTCAGGTCCAGTTGTCAAGACAGAGGAATCTAGTGTTTACACAGAAGGTCCTGAAGGGTTTTGAGGAAGGAGGTGACACATCATAGTTGTGCTCAAAACAATTAATCCTGCTGCTCTATGAAGTAAAGAATGAAGCAAGCAAACCAGACTGGAGATTGCTTAAGTAGCCTCCCAGGCAAGTGGTAATAAAAACTGAACCAAGGCAGATACCGAAGAAAAACGAACAGAATTTGACTGCAAAAATCATATCCACCCTTCAGAGATTAGCTTACACAAGTCTGCACACCCCTCCCCAACACATCCACAGATCATACTAGTTAGAAACCACTGAGACTCAGCACCCTTCTCCCATGTAACTGTAATACTGATTGGCAGGATGTGGCCATATCCATATTCCTCTTGGAATTCTCCATAGTACCAAGGACACAGTTAAGTGCTAAGTACTGGTTAAATGAATAAGACACTTTTCCTGATCAACAGTACTGAAGTCTATTTCAGTTTTCATACAATTCTATAAACTCAAATGCATATAAGGAATTTAGTGATGTACGGACAATTAAATTGTATTGTGGTACTCTTCAGCTCACTAGAATTATATGGGTCATAAGGAAAATGTCCAACAATAGGAAAATGGTTAAATAAGCCATGGTCCAAGTTAATAAAGGTAAAAGAAATAAAATAGAGTATCGCCATTCTGCAACTTCCAATGAAAGCATGGATCTATAAGCAGTGGTTTGCTAGAAACAGCTCATACCAGCTTGTGAGAGCCAACTGTGCAGATCTGTCTAAACCCCACATTCAGCGACCCATCAGTAAGAGTGAAATTTGCCATGGCAGGAATGTTTACACCATAAAAACTGATAATGGCCAGTTGTTAACCATTTACTAACATGCCGCCAGATGCAGGCAATGGTGATCAATACCTGATAAAACCATTATTTGAAAGGCTGTTGGGGATCTTTGTCATAATGGATGAATCAGGCTAATACTACGTGAATCCACCGATCAATCAAACATGACAAAAACAGAGGCATTAGACACTGAGAACCTCCTAACGTGATACAGTACGAAGTACACAGTTATCAGTTGGACGTCTTCTTGCCGAAAGTAGAATCTGATTCTAAAGAAGTCTAGATCTATCTACTCATTTATAGGAAATACAGGAGATGGAAGAACAGAGAACAAGTCAAATACAGAACGTGGAAATGTCTACGGGGTGGATGATTTTCTTACGAATGAATGAATAGCAAGGGAGGGGTTTAAAAAGGACCCTATCAATAAAAAGAGACTTAACAGATGGCAAAACAAGTACAATATGCATGTTGCCCTTGTTTGGATCCTGACTGGAACAAGCCACTATAAAAAAAGACATACTTGAGACAATTCAGGGAATCTGAACGCTGGCTAGATATTAGATGATATTGAGGGATTATTGCTAAGTTTGTCACATATGATAAAGCCTTAGTCATTTTTTTAAAAGGCCTTATCTGTTAGAGACACATATGAAGTATTTATGTATAAAACTATACACTACCTGGGATTTGCATCAAAATAACCTGGGGATAGGGGTTCTCTACTTTTAGACACATTTGAAATTTTCCACAATACAGCTTTTAACGGAGTAGCCAGTGTGTAGAGCACATATAAAAAGAATGACATGGGCTTCCCTGGTGGTGCAATGGTTGAGAGTCAAGCCTGCCGAAGCAGGGGATGCAGGTTCGTGCCCCGATCCGGGAAGATCCCATATGCCGCGGAGCGGCTGGGCCCGTGAGCCATGGCCGCTGAGCCTGCGCGACCGGAGCCTGTGCTCCGCAACGGGAGAGGCCACACAGTGAGAGGCCCGCGTACCGCAAGAAAAAAAAGAATGACAAAATTACCAGTACTGATATGGATATATCTCCAAGAAATAATATAGTATGAAAAAGCATTGGGGGAAACATGCACAGCGTGACGCCAATTATTTTAAATACAAAAAACAAAAATGATGTCACAGGTACACATATACATTAATAAGTGCACTAGAAAATGTCAGAGAAATACATTCCCAGGGGAGGACACTGGGCTTGGTGGGGATGAGGTTAAGGGACGCATCTGTAATGTATGAATTTTATACACAAGAAAGTATTTTTCTATTACTCAAACGAGTTTTACAAACATTTTAAAAATAAAGGTTACACTAATATTTCCCACCCCATCCTCCAGAGATTCCAGTCCTGTTCCTCCCCACACTCCCTAGTTAAAGCACTCAGCCAGCAGGGAGGGCTGTAAAACTGGACGGTGGATCTAAAAGAGAAAGCACGCTGCCCAACGGCAGGACCAGCTGTACCCTCACCTCAGTAGGCCTCTGTAAACCTCCAACTTTTTGTCTTTTACAGATACAAAGCATGCACTGTGCTACTATAGAAACTCTCACATCACTTACTGGAAAAGAAGAAACCTCTATAAATAGAGAAAGGAACAGGAAAAGGCAAAAAGAAGCCAAAGACAGACAGTACACTGCAACCACAGCTTCGAAAGGCTGAGACTGGCCTGAGTCTGGATGAACACACTGAACACTGGCACAGACAAACCTGAAGCACCTGGACTGTATTTTTTTTTTTCCCCAGTACACAGGCCTCTCACTGCTGTGGCCCCTCCCGCTGCGGAGCACAGACTCCGGACGCGCAGGCTCAGCGGCCATGGCTCACGGACCTAGCCGCTCCGCGGCACATGGGATCCTCCCAGAGCGGGGCACAAACCCGTGTCCCCTGCATCGGCAGGCGGACTCTCAACCACTGCACCACCAGGGAAGCCCTGTATTTTTACCTCCAAAAATGTTCACCGAGCCCAACAGCCCAGTCACATCTACTTCTCTATGTTTAAATGAACTTCCAGACTTCAAATCTCATGACAAAGTGACACTATACCTTTCATAAAAGCCAACACCTTTTATCTATCAACCACTGAGAAGCCCAAGGGGAAAACTTCATGAATTCTGAGTGTGTTACTTCTCACGATAGACCCCTCCACAAACAAGACCAGGCCTGAAAGCAAGGATTCAGGTCTAGAAAACTGGAAGGCATTCCCTGGCCCTTCAAAGACAAATGACTGCAGTAGCAGCCAGTTGTCCAGGTCTGGAGATGAATCCCAGTCCTCGGCTGGCTGGTGAAGCAGGGTGAGGCCTGCAACCAACAGGAATAATAGCATTCTGCCTTCTACCCTCTCTTAAGAACTCAATCTGCAGCAGAGGCACCTGAACAGAGAGAGACGTGCCTAGTAAATATCTGGCCAAATAGACAAGTTGGGAGAGGCAAGTAGGGTAGAGAGAAGAGAAATACTTGCCCCTTCTTGAGGCAGCAGAGCACAGGCTCCAGCATTGGACTGCATGAGTTTGAGCGTTAGCTCCACCATCAACTAGCTCCATGACCTGGGCCAAATTAACTTCTGTACCTCAGTTTCTGCATCTCTAAAGTAAGTATAAAACAGCATCTACCTCATTAGGATTGTTGTAAGGATAAGAGTTAATGCATATAAAGTACTTTAAATGTGTCCTTTGTACAAAGTAAGCCTCGAATTCATATCAGCCGTTAACACTATGATACCTAGTACTTGGTGTTAATGGAGTAGAGAGCCCAGAAACAACTCTTGCAAATAGGGAAACTTCGCTTAGGACAGAGTGGACATTGCATACTGATGGGTAAAGAATATACTATTCAATAAATGGGACTAGATCAATTGGTTTCACAAATGAGAGAAAAAGTAAAACTGGTTGCAAGCATTCAGTAATGATTCTTTCCATGTTTCCCAAACACTAAAAGGGATTTCCTCCCTGACTTGTGGAAAGATGCAGGATTAGATAAACAGTTTGAAGTCGAATAATGAGTATGTTCCCTACCTCATTATCTAAGTTAAGGATAAGCTGTGTCCAGACAACAAATAGACGGGTTCAACAAAGTTACAGGATATAAGGTCAATATACAAAAAACAATTATATTTCTATACACTAGAAATGAAGATTGCAAAAATGAAATTAAGAAAACAATTTCTTTTAGAATAAAATCAAAAGAAATAAAATATAGTCATTCCTCAGTATCCCTGGGGGATTGGGTCCAGGACCCGCTGTGGATACAAAAATCCAAGCATGCTCAAGTCCCTTATATAAAATGATGTAATTCTTGCATATAACCTATGCACATCCTCCCATATACTTTAAATCAGCTCTAGATTACGTATACTACCTAATACAAACGGTTGCTGGTGCACAACAAAGTCAAACTTTGTTGTTTGGAACTTTCTGGAATTTTTTTCCCTAATATTTTCAACCCACAATTGGTTGAATCGGTGGATGCAGAAACTGAGGATACAGAGGGCTGACTGTAAGAATTTGAAGAAGTACAAATTTGTATGCCGAAAATTACAAAACATTGTTGAAATACTTAAACAAATGAAAATACATTCTTCCATTAAGACTGGAAGACTTAATATTGTTAAAATCAAAAACAGGGCTTCCCTGGTGGCACAGTGGTTGAGAGTCCACCTGCCGATGCAGGGGACACGGGTTCGTGCCCCGGTCCGGGAAGATCCCACATGCCGCGGAGCGGCTAGGCCTGTGAGCCATGGCCGCTGAGCCTGCACGTCCGGAGCCTGTGCTCCGCAACGGGAGAGGCCACAACAGTGAGAGTCCCGCGTACCGCAAAAAAAAAAAAATCAAAAACACCATGCGTACACCATAAATATACATGATTTTTATTTGTCAATTAACCTCAATTAAGTTGGGGAAAAAATATTAAGATAGCAATACTAATCAAACTAATCTACAGATTCAATACACTCCCTAACAAAATCCCAGCTGGCTTTTTTTTTTTTTTAATAAACAGAAATTAACGAGCTGATCCTAAATTTCATATGAAAATGCAAGGTACCCAGAATAACCAAAACAATCTTGAAAAAGAAGAATAAAGTGGGTAGTTATGCACTTTCCAATTTCAAAACTTATTACAATTCTGTAATAATCAAGACAGTATGGTACTGGCATAAGGATAGACATATAGATCAATGGAATAGAAATGAGAGTCCAGAAATAAACCTTTACGTTGATGGTCAATTGACTTTCAACATGGGTACCAGGAAAATTCAACAGGAATCAATCATTTTCTCAACAAATGGTACTGGGACAATTGAGTAGCCACATGCAAAAAAAATGGATCTGGACCCCAGCCACATGCAAAAAAAATGGATCTGGACCCCTATCTCATGCCATATACAAAAATCAACTCAAATGGATCACACACCTAAATGTGAGAGCTAAAAATATAAAACTGTTAAAAGAAAAGGGGAGTAAATTTTTGTGACCCTGAGTTAGGCAATGGTATCTTCTTTTTTTGTTTAATTTATTTATTTTATTTATTATTTATTTTTGGTTGCATTGGGCCTTTGTTGCTGTGCGTGGGCTTTCTCTAATTGCGGCGGGTGGGGGCTACTCTTCGCTGCGGTGCACGGGCTTCTCATTGCCGTAGCTTCTCTTGTTGTGGAGCACAGGCTCTAGGTGTGCAGGTTTCAGTAGCTGTGGCGCACAGGTTCAGTAGTTGTGGCTTGCGGGCTCTAGAGCACAGGCTCAGTAGTCGTGGCACATGGGCCCAGCTGCTCCGCGGCATGTGGGATCCTCCCAGGTCAGGGCTCAAACCCGTGTCCCCTGCATTGGCAGGCGGGTTCTTAACCACTGCACCACCAGGGAAGCCTTAGGCAATGGTTTCTTAGATATGACACCAAAAGCACAAATGACCAAAGAAAAAACAGATAAAGTGGATGTCATCAAAATGAAGAACTTTTGCACTTCAAAGGACACCATCAAAAAGCGTGAAAGAACCAACCCACAAAATGAGAGAAAATATTTGTAAATCATATATCTGAAAAGGGACTTGTATCCAGAATATATAATGAACCCTTACAACTCAACAAAAAAAGACAAATAACCCAATTTAAAAATAGGCAAAGATTCTGAATAGACATTTCTCCAAAGACGACATAAATGTAGCCAACAAGCACAGGAAAAGATGCTCAATATCATTAGTCATTAGAAAATGCAAATGAAAACCATGATAAGACATCACTTCAGACCTACTAGGATGGCTAAAATAAAAAGGACAGATGGTAACAAAGGTTTCAAGGATATGAAGAAATTGCAATCCTCATACATAGTTACTGAGATGGTAAACTGGTACAGCTGCTTTGGAAAACAGTTCAGTAGTTCCTCAAAATGTTCAACAAAGAGTTAACATATAACCCAGAAATTCCACTCCCGTATATGCCCAAGAAAAAGGAAAACATATACTTGTTTACACAAAAACTTGTACATGAATGTTCACAGCCGTACTATTCATAATAGTCAAAAGGTAGAAACAACCGAAATGTCCATCAACTGATAAATGGATGAATAAAATGTGCCATATCCATAAAATGTAATATTATTTATTCATCCATAAAAGGAATGAAGTGCTGGTTCATTCTACAACATGGATAAACCTTGCGAACATGATGCTAAGTGAAAGAAGCCCATCACAAAACACTATATATATATATATATATATATTTGTCTAGAACAGACAAATTTATAGACACAGAAAGTAGGTTAGTGATTGCCCATGGCTCTGGGGAGAGGAGCGCGGTGTGGAGAATGATTGCTAACAGGTATGGGGTGTCTTTTGCGGTGGTGAGAATGTTCTGAAATTGGACAATACTGGTGGCTGTACAACACTGTGAATACACTAAAAGCCACTAAACTGTACACTTCAAAAGGGTGAATTTTATAGAACGTGGATTATATATACCTCAGTAAAGCTTTCATTTAAAAAAAGAACTGTCTAGACTGACAAACTGAACCCTTGGCTGGCTATGTACTGTGGACCCCAAAGTCTGGGCATGGGGCAGGAATCCCATAATTCCACTAGATTTCAAAATCCTACTAGATTTTAAAAGGGAACAAGTAGCTCTCACAGCAATGATACAATAAGGAAATCTATAAGGTCACAGCCATCTGTGTGGCCAAATTCATCCTTTAGAAAACTTGAAAGGCAAGTTTGGTCTTGAGACCATCTCTTACTCCCAAGGGGTTTACCTTTTCTAAAGTTACAGAAAGAGGGCTTCCCTGGTGGCGCAGTAGTTAAGAATCTGCCTGCAAATACAGGGGACACAGGTTTGAGCCCTAGTTGGGGAAGATCCCACATGCCTCGGAGCAACTAAGCCCATGCACCACAACTACTGAGCCTGCACTCTAGAGCCCGCGAGCCACAACTACTGAGCCCATGCACCACCACTACTGAAACCCACGTGCCTAGAGCCTGTGCTCCACAACAAGAGAAGCCACCACAATGAGAAGCCCGCGCACCACAAGGAAGAGTAGCCCCCGCTCGCCGCAAATAGAGAAAGCCTGTGTGCAGCAACGAAGACCCAGAGAAGCCCAATAAATAAATTAATTAATTAAAGTTGCAGAAAGAAATATTCATCTGTAGAAAACCCAGGACAGATTGTTCTCAGCTCATCACTCAATAAACACATCCCCCCCACCACCAAATTAAGACAGAGCCCTTATCACAACCCTTTGCCCATCCATACATCTCACAATGGAGGCTATGCGAAGTCCTCCAAAACTATTCCTCAGTGCTGGAGGGCCACTGAGGAGGAATCCGAAGAACATATCAGAGCCTTAAACAATGCTCTGGAATGCTCTGTCATTTCAGCTCCATTCTAGGAGGTGGCAGCAGATCGGTTGTAAAAATACCCTGGATACAGATTGGTAGGCAGGTTTGAGACAGATAGAGTCATCCGGGAAGGCCATCTGTGGTACTCTCAGGTGCCATCTGGTCACTGCAGCTATAGAGTGAAAAGTATATTTTTTGTATTCAGTAATATCTATACGTGAGGCAAAACTGAAGAGATACAAATGGATATTCGATGAAAAGTAAGTTTCTCTCTTACACCTGGGCCCCGGTCATCCTATTCTCTTCCCCAGAGGCAACCACTGTTACCACTTTTTCAAGTATCCTTCCGAAAAACTGTCTATACAATGAAAAACATACGTATCATGCACCAATGCCTTTCTCACTCGTCTCAGACAGCTCTCCACTTAGTACACGTACCTTATTCTTTTTAACAGCTTCATAAGATTCCATGAGATGGATGTACCATAATTTCTTAACCATGGAGGGAACTTTTATTATCAGTGTGTCTAAAGCAAAGAGAGGACATTATCTACCCATCGACAGATACTACCCATGGATGTGTTTCGTTTGGCCATCGTAATGGTTTTAACATGTGGCTCTCAGTGTCCTCGGCCATACGGGATGTGGTGGAAAGAGCTGTCCACCAAAATGCACTCTCCTTTCTTAACGTAAGTGGGGTGGCACTGGGAAGTGGCGGCCCTACCAGGGACTTCCTTTCCCACTGCGCTGAAGCTAGCTCTATCCAAGGGACCAAGTTGCCCCTGTTAGATTTGTGCGGACATGATGAAGATTCTTGGTCTGAATCTCTAAAGGGATGGCTACGTCTCCCCCCGCTCCCCGTAATCTCTGCCCTTTCTGCCAGGCGGAGGCTCAGTGGCTGGACAGGGCTGTGTGTAGCACTGAGGCAGCTGACCGTCACTATGGAAACCTCGGGCTGCAAACCCATGGCTTTGGAGGAGGCAGGGCAGTGTCAAGAGTGGGAGGAGGGGAGTTCCCACCCCACACAGTGAAACAGAAAAAACCCTTTTATGAGGGGAGGGGGGAAGCCTTATGAAAACAACTGTTCCAGTGAGGAAAAAGAGGTTAGGATCTAAAAAGTATCGTCTTCACTGGCTGATTTTTCTCACAGGAATTTCAGGAATAAAACATGTTATGTGGCTGTAAGTATAGAGCTATAAAATCTAAACCTCACTGAGCAAGTCCCAGGCTTGACTGCCTCTAGATTTTGTATGCTTGCATCATCACTGCCTTAGACCTTCTTGCACATTTTTTTCTCTCCAACAGAGCAGCTACAATGGGACTGTGAAAGGATGGCTCCACGGCCTGAATCAGCTATGACAAAGGTGAGCTCCCTTTTCCGCACAGCGATCCTATTATGTCAACTTCTCCCTATGAAAACACACGCTTTAGGTGTAATGCTAGCACCTACCTATCTCGAGCCCTGGGATAGTCTAGACTCCTACAAATCACATGTTCACACCCTCTTTGCAGATATCAAGGTTAAAGCCAACTATCCCACGCTGCCAGAGTTGGCCTGGTTCATTTTTATAGATTTACAATCTAAAACAATCCTTCATTATTCTTCCCCATATTATGTTACCTATCATAAATTTGAAGGCATTAGTGCCACCCACTTCTGAGCTATTCCTTCCTTCCCAAGAGTCCTTTGAATGCTATCTGAATCCTACACCGAGTCTGTGGGCTCGCCCCCACTTGGTCTCCTCAGGCTCTTATCCTATTTGCTTCTCCCTCTGTATAAACATCATCACCACTATGTAACAACCATCTCACCTTTTCCTTCATTTCCCTCTTTCACTCTTGCGTCTTTGCATCTTCTCTCCATCCTACTTCTTCTCCACACTATCGCTCCACCTTAGGCTACTCTGACTCAGCAACTTAGCCTCATTCACTCTGTTTTTCACAGTCCTGTGATTCTCATTTTTAAAAACATTAGCTTCACTTTATCTTTCCTTTTCAACTCAAGTTCATATCTTATTTCATCGCACATTATCTTTCCCTGTTTTCTTTACCCTTTCCTCGTTCTTCTATTGTTATAAACAGGATGGCCTAGGTAGAGTCTGTCTTAAGTGATAAAGTTGGCTAAAAGATGGGGTACTGGGGGCTGGAAGAACACGGACCGCATGAAGGAGCAGGTTAGCTTAGCCTCCCCAAGGCCACCTTCACATTCCCAAGGGCTTGAGATAAGACAGGTCCAGGCCCTCACAGGAAAAATGAAGAGGAGACAAGCGGTTTCTGTGGTTGGGCAAAGAGCAGGAGCGCCGGAAGCTAAGTGTGCCTCCACTCGGGCAATTCACCAAAGAAGAAATATTAACGTCTAGTAACAACACAGGAAAAGATGTTCAGGCTCACTAGGAATCAAGGAAATGCAAACAACTGTCTATCAGATAGGTAACGATTAAAAAGATGAACATTACCCAGTGCTGATGAGGGTGTGAGGAAACACTCTCAGGCGACGTAACCAGTGGGATAAGTTCATAAGGTACAAGTTTTTGACAGCACAGTTTGGCAACCTGTATCTACACTTCAAAGGTATATGGCCTCTGACTCAGCATCTCCGACTTCAGCCCAAGAAAATAAGTAGACAAGGAAACAAAGACATAGATACGAAGTCATTAATAACCTCTACCTTGTTTATGACATGAGAGCAGAGAGAGGTTGGTGGCGGAGCCTGGGAAAGAGAGGTCCATGCCTCCGTGGGGGCGGGCGGAGAGGACAGAAACAGAGAGGGAAGGGGAGGAGAGGGGAGCAGCATGTGAGCACGAGAGGACACTATGAGGAAGAGACAGGAGAACGAGATGGGGGGAGACGGGGACACAGAAAGCCCCACAGGGCGCAACCAACCACGTCACCCAGGCACGAAGAAATGACACAGCTCCATATTATGAAAGAGGGTTAATCAGGAAGCTCAGGATATAGGACAGCAAGCACAGTGTGACCCAGCTTAGCTAGAGTGACACATAAAGACAAGTGTGGCAGAGGGGTGACTATGTGGGCACCATGGTTCTCGCTGACGGTGCTATGGTGACTGGTTTAGACTCTACCTCGTGCTTTCCTAGCTTGTCAGAGTTTTAATAAGTAATTTCTAGCAATATGCACTACGCTAAAATTCTACACAGTTTAGACAGAGCCTTGTACTTTCCTGTGAGAATTAACCCACAGGCAAACAAATTAAGTAGATGAAATGGTACCACCTGCTTTTCATAATGCAGACATGCTGTTTCTCATGTGATCACTTTAAACTGCTTGTTAAAATTTCATTTGTGTAAACCTGTACTGGAAAGACAGTGGAATTAAGCTATGAATACAGATGTCACCCACCTAGCTATTCTTTGGCATTTATCAAATGAAAATACTTTTCCCTTGAAGTCCTATCAACATCGGAGACGTAAAGAGAAGCCGTCTGAATTCAGGCTCTCCTGAAAGCAGCCCCTACCGCTGGGACTTGGGAGCGGGCATTTGATTTCGGTGTGAGGCGAGCACGACAGGGCAGGAGGGCAGCGGACCCAGACAAGGTATGTTAATGAGGGGCTACTGCCACAGGTGGCCACGGCTCGGTACCTCTGCGAGCCGTCCTGGGGACTGCGAGGAACGAGGCACAGAACTGTCCCACCGGGGGTCAGGAAGTCAGGGGCTTTCCTCAGAACCCCCTCTCCCCGTCGGTCTGCCGTGGGAGTGAGTGCCTAGGAGCCAAACATGGCACTACTTGAATGACATCTATTACCTCATCAACACCCTGTAATTCTCTGGAGGGTTGGTCCTGTTTTCGAAATTAGGAATCTGAGAGGCAGAAAAGATTAAGCCACTTGCTGAAAATCAGACAGTTAATAAGCAGCTGAGCTGAACTCCATATTCAGTCTTCTCTCTCCCACTCTCGGGTGCCACGTGGTAAAGGCCACGGCCCGTCCATTCTCCAGCATAGCTGGCGCTCCTCGTGGGGAGAGAGACACAGCCTGAGGGGGAGGGGCATGTTTCCAGCCTCTCTCCTTGCGAGGAAAACGTATGGAGACGGCTGCCCAGATTGTTTTAATCTTCTTGTGTCCACAGAAAAATCTTCTAGGTCAACATCCACCAGCCACGTGAATTTTTTATAGCATCATCATCCGTGGCTACTCCCACCCCAAATACCAGTTACTATGAAACTATGCCAGAATTTGGATCAAAGTATGGGGGAAAATTCAAGACAAATTTTTATCTGATGAACTCATGGCAGAGAATCAAATTTCATAGAGAGTTCCAGATTCTGGTATATTAAAAAACAATCTATAACTTTACGATGAGGAGAGTACTTTATTAGAACAAATAAAACATGCTGAGCTCTGCCGGGACACAGGGGTCATGCTCATGTGTGAGCCAAGGAGATTCTTTCCTTGCTTTAGTAAAACAGATATTCATCTGCAAATCACTAGCATCTGAGGTTGGCTTGATTTAAAATGCACAGAGATACAGAAAAAGTTCCAGGAAATCATTGTATTTAGAGCTTGCCTGCATTAGTCAGTGGAAAGGCCCTTGCGCCTCCCAAAATAACACTTGGGACAGCAGCTGTACGCTAGCACCTTCACTCATGTGAAGGCATGGCTCGCATCTGCGGTTCCGCAGGCTCCCGGGAGAACAGCTCCTCTTCACAGGGAGCCAGGGGAGCAGACAGGCCGCCCCACACTCCCCACCTCCAGCCCAGCTGTACAGCAGCTGCCTTGAGCAAGTCCCATCCCCAGAAGCCCCAGAGCAGCCCAACTGAAGGAGCCCTTGACCCAGATGCCCACACTAAACACCTAACCATCAGTCAGATTTAGAAAGCAGAGCCCCCTTAAGCATTAAGCCTGGAGGACACAGGATCTGCACCAGAAGGATAAAATGCAGAAAATTCTGGCCAGGCATTGACCACCGAGACCTTTCACAGAAGAACGGCGTAAGCGTCTGAGGAAATCACAGATGGCAATCCTGGACACAAATCACCACGACGCAGAGAACAAGACCCTGGCCACACACTCAGTGCACTGTCTGGGGAGGAAGCATTTTCATCCTCTGGGTACAGAATTTCATAATTCCTGGTCCATAGCAAATGTGGGCAAGGCTCCAGACACACGTGATATCTATGTGCCAGCCACGTGAAGGCCATCCGGGCCAGGTCTGCTCGTTCTCTGGACCCACAGAGGCCTCTGTAGTGACACCCATCCAATGACTCCAACAGGAAAGGGAAGGGCTGGGGCGCAGAGGGGCACTTCACCTGGCACACTGGGCTGGAAGACTTTATTCAGATCCAAGGAGGAGGCTCTGGAATGGGTTTTCTGTGGCCGCGGTGGCGGGGTGGGAGGGTCCTCGCCCCTCTTCATGGCCTCTTCTATGGAGGTGCTAGAGTAGGATCTGCAGCAAAATAAGGGAAGGTCAGAAGGCAGACAGCAAAGCTTTCCTCTCTGAAACTGGGCTGAAACAGAAAATACCCACAAAAGGCAAAGCGACTGCCAAGGCTTGCTGAGTTCCCGGAGGAGCCAGGCACGGTGCTGCTCCCTGGATACCACACCAGCTGCAATAAGCGCCCGACCCCCAAACCTGAGTCACAACCTTTTTTAACCTCTTTGCTCTTATTATACCTTAGACCTGAACTTACCCCAGAGGGAACGCTTTCTGTAAATTCAAATCCATTTCGATTGGAATTGTTAATAACACGTAAACCCTTCCACTTAGGTACTTCCATACTTTAATAGAAGGGCTTCATGGTATTAACTGACCGCAGAACCCTTCTCCTGTTTACATGCAAACGTGATAACAGGCACATATGGAACTGGGACAGATAAGCTGAGAGTAAGAATCAAATGTTCAACGGAATATGCCACAAATGAAATTCAGGAGAGGAAAACACACATCAGTCAGGTTGAGGGGCCTTGGTTGTCTTACCATGAGAAATACAGGTTTGGGGAAATTTTCAAAGCAAAAGCCTCCTCTTAACCTTCTCTCTCAATCTGTAACAAGGCAGGAGCTAACTAGGCAATTTCAGAGATTATAACTCCAATTCACGGCATTTAATGAAAAAGGAACTAAGTAAGTTGCTAAAGGTCACATAGCTAGAAGGTTACATAGGTTTCATTCAAATTCCAGTCTCAGTTTCTAAATTATATCTTTAAAATGTTCTGAGACTGCCTGCCTATGAGCCAGGGAAGAAAACTTGGGGCACAGCTAGACTATATATTAGAGCCCTACTTATTTTCTAAATTAATTCAACTCAGTACATTACTCTATCGCTTGGGAATAAGTTTGCGGATGAATTCCCAATATGATTTTCTAAGAAGCTCATGTGTACATCTTATATCTGTTCTATTCAGCTTCTGAGCTAACTTCCTGTCAAAGAAGAAAATGACCTTTGATCAGAGATGTGTCCTACAGATAAATTAAACTCAGAAAAGTGTCTTGGTATTTAGCTATTACAGTGGCACTTGGGAAATTAGAATCCATCCATTACTATTAAGCAACTTCAGTTCTCGGTAAAGCTGGTTTTGACATAGCAAGTTCTTATTTTCCTGAATAACTTCCTCAAGGTTTCTTTGTGGTAGTTCAGAGGGTTTTTGTCATGCAAGGTTGCAATCTTTAATAAAGCCACCATAATGGCATGTGACATGCTCTGGGGTGGTCCCTGTAACACAACTGGCAAGACACGCAAGACAAAGGCAGGCAGGAACTAGCAGGAAGGGTGCTCTGATCCTTTCAACCAGAATAAAAAGGAATCCATAGAAAAGGACAACAAAGTTTTCAAATGGGAACTCTTGATTAAAAAAGGAAATTAGAGACCCTGGCTAGAAAGAACTTTCTATGTCAGATACAGCTCTAGTGACATTTTTCACTCAAGAAAGAGAAAATAATGTGTACATGTATAAATCATGTGTGTGCGTGTGTATATATACACACATACATATAATTGAGCACACAATCTCAAACTACATCTTATTCCATTTTACTTCCATATATAACCTGCGTATTTGTATTTTTATATGGAAAGTTAAATGAATATCCAATAAGTGATACAGTAAAACTATGACTGCAACCAATTAAAACATAAATGTGCAGGGAATCAACAAAATGATGAACGTAGCAGTGTTAGAAGGGTGATGTCCCTTTCCCTTACATTTCTACATGGCTTTATTATTCTAAAAAGGAGGATTAAAATAATTTAATTCTCACGGTCTCAGTAAGGACCCAGTTGGGTGCAGTGAAAACAAAAACATCCAAATTAGACCAAGAGACCAATCCCTAAAAGAATCGTATATAAAATTTAGCAGACATATTAATAATAGAATATGTGACTGAGATTTTGTCATTTCACTTGCTTTGAGAGGAAGCCAGCAGAAGTAAAAACTGTGAGGTTCAATTTCTGCCATTCAGAGAAGGGTTTGCCTACTAGGAAGGCAGATAAATGTTACTATTCATACATCCTAAAGCCAGCATGGACTAACTTGTAAAAGATCCATTCATCCTTCAAAAACAGGATGAGCAAATGTGGTGGCCATTGAGAGAAACAGGAACTATAACTTCTTTTCCTACCAAAATGAATTAGTGTACCTATTATTTTAAAAAATATGAACACAGATATCTGTACCTTCTACAAGGGGGTAACTCTTTGACTTACAAGGAGACGAGAGCTCCTTAAATTGGCAATATTGCAAGCATACAAAATACGATCCGATTTAAATTCACTTTCTCAGGAATACATCTAGCAGCCAAAGGAAGAAAAACGTCACTAAGAGCCAAAGCAAAACTTGGAAAACACACACGTAGCATCCTGTCTCCCACTGCAGTCTACTGGTAAAGAGCAGTCTCAACACCATTTCCCCTCTCTGAGGTTCTAGTATTTCCATGAGAGTCTGTATTTCTCTTCATTCCTCCCTTCTGATGTCTGATGTCAACCACAGCACTGCCTTACTGGCTCTCCGTCTTCTACTAACCTCTACTGACTTAAAAACTGTGAAGTTGAGAAGAGGCTCTAAGAGGATGAAACAGTCCACAAACACTGCTTACCTGAAGTTCCGAGCTGCACTGAAATTGCCGAAGCATTTTAGTTCCCTACTCTAGATTTTATCCCCCAGACTTCCTATTTTTGGGTGTGCACCTTGTCATGATAGGACATTTCAGTGTTAGTTACCTTTTAACGGTATTTCCCGCTTTCCAAAGCTACTTTCCCCCTATTCGTTATCATCCTGCAGCAAGAGGGTCACATCACATTGCCCCTTCTTTGTGTCAGGTGGCTGGAGAGCAGCAGCCCCTCCCCCAGCACCAACAAACCCAGAAACTAAGCGCCTCCCCAGCAGCACTGTGGGCTCCAGTCAGGCCCCTCATGACGAGTGAACTCACCCTCATCCTAAGCTTCAAATTGAAGGGAAAAGATTTTGGGTTGGGAGGTTTGTTTCTAGTCAGGGGCATGGCACAAAGGGCATTCAAGTAGAAGTTAAACAAACACTACCTGGATCTTGGTCTTGCTTTGAGACTGTTGGAATCCTTAGGAGTGGCTGAAACAAAGATTAGTTGTTGTTTGCTTGGGTTTCATGTCTGCAGTTAAACAGGTTTTAAGCAGCACCTGGGCTAGTACAGAACACATCAACAGGTAAACATGAGGTACAGGTATCCGTGTGGAAAACTTGACCGCTTCCACATTTTTGTGATTCCATAATTTTATTTCTAAAGCTAAAGGCACAATTAAAAAGAAAGAAAAACCAACATATTTTTCCTCTCATCAGAGCATTAGCCATGAAGCCATTCTCAAATCGAAGTTGATTAATGAACCAATTCCGGCCTAAAAGACAACTCTCTCAAGAGGTTATCTATTTATACAATGATAGGTTCAGACTTGAGGGTTTCTTGGTCTATCATGATAGCCTAGTAATAATAGATTTTGAACCAGTCTCCCCTGAAGGCTAGGAAGAAATCTACTGGGCTACATATTTTAAGATTTTCTTAAAATATACCACCAGGACCACATGACCACAAGAAATCAAAGTCCCACAGTTAAGTCTAAATGATCTATGCAGCTTTTCCTATAAGAAAATATTCTTGTGTCCCAAATCGTAGAGAGAATATTATGAAGTGAAATCACTAAAATATTTTGTCAACCATACAACTTCTCCTTCTCCAATTTAAATCATGAACTAGCTTGTTCACTACCAACACACATGGAGCCTACTTTCCCATCATAAGTTGTTGGGAGTAATGAGAAATACTTACAAAAACATTAATCCTCTTTTTACGTTTTCAATCCTCTGTGGAAGACAACTTTAGAAACCACTAGCTGTGCTACGGTTTTGCAAACGTTGTAAATTTTTCATCATAAAATGTCATAAAAATTCAAAGAAAAAGTGCTACTAACTAGGAGCAAGGAGAATATAGTTTGTATACTGTTTGCACAAATTTTTCCGGAAAGAAAATGTCGCACTGCATGATGCCATCCTCTTGAACATTACTCCAAAGATAAAACCCCTCCTTGGTATGAAGCATGCTGGATTTCTGACGATCATTAAACTCCTTGGGTTGGATAAGCAGGGCAGAATGCAGAGCCGAGATGCTAACAAGGCCCAAAGCAAACTAGCAACACACGTCCCCTTAGCTTCAGTCAGCTATAGAAGACGTGCTTTTCTCCCAACTGAAGCGCTCTGGCTTCTTGGAGTGAGGACACGGGCACCTTTTCACTGCAAACCACTGAAAGGCTGCTGGAGCCCCGAGAAGCACGGGAGGCCCAAGCAGCGTGAGCCTGCCTTGGCCGGTCTCGTGCGCCCGCACGAAGATGGACAACCACCTCCCCTGCTCCAGCCCCCTGGCGGCAAAAGATGGCGGCCCAAGAGAGCCTTTCCTCCAGCCCAGCAGGCTACCTGGGGCCACCTGGGGCTGCAAGGGCCACCCGCCACGGGGCTGAGGGCCACCCTCCAAGCGGGCCGCCCATGGCTGGCTCCAGCCCACTTCTCTCAGGCCCCACTGCTTCCCAGAAATATGTGCGCAGAAGTCTCAGCCATTTTAAAACACTGTTCCCCAAACCAGACCGCGGTGACCGTTAAGGTGTGGCTGAGCCGTGGAGACCAGGCTAGGAGTCCTGAGGTCCAGGGGCTACTCCTGGCCACGACCCTCTCTAGCTATGACCTCCGTGAACCTCAGTCTCCTCGCCTACAGAATGAAGATAATAAAAATGAGGCCCCTTTCTCACTCAGAGAGATAAGAAAGTGAAGGCACTTTAAAAACTTAAATGTATTCTAGAATTGCAACGTATTACTGCTGTAGGGTGTTCCTAATTTTTCAAGCTTAGAAATCTGGTTTTGAAATTCAGTTCCTTCTAGGACAGCACGGGAGGTGCAGGTGAGTGCAGGGAATGGAAAGAGAGACCAAGGGGTGGCTGCCAGCAACTGGGCAGCTGTGAGAATCACCAACAGCAGGCTGAAGACTACAGCGTGAGGGCGAGCAGGCCCTACGCCCTCGGCAGGACCTGGAGACACACAGAAAAAGATGGCCACGGTGCAGTATAGCCTTTTGAATTAGGCTAGAATGTGCCGTTAGCTAAGAAATCCATCAGATTCCACTAATATGTACATGTTCAGTACTTAAAAGGGTAAGGGTCTATGAGAAAAATATGTAACAAGGAATACCGCATTCCCTGATGACAGAGTCCCATATCCCATCTGTAAGCCACCACATTTTCTTCACCACCATTACTATTATCATGGTTATCACCACCCACTGTGGAAGGAAGAGCAAAAGAGGGAAATGAGATCCCAGGCAGGGCTGGTAAGCTTCCACAGGTTCGAGATCAGAAAAAGCTGGAGCACACGATTTTAAAGTCTTCCATCAGCCTCCAAGCCCCTGAAAGTCAGACTCAGCATTTGGAGCATGTGAATATCCACAAAAATGGCAAGGGCAGGTTGGGTCAGAATCCAGGCAGAAGCCCACGGGCGGATCACAGCTTCTCACTGAGCTGGGCAGAGGGAAGAAGAATGAGAACTTCCTAGAACACTCCAGGCATGTCATCTTTCCAGGAAACAGAAACAGGATAGGAGGGCAAGCCTAAAGTTTAATTCTCCAGAAGGCGGCAACTCAACTGAGGTGAACTGCCCACATGGCACGGACAGCCTTCCAGAATTAGAAACCACCACCTTGAAACTCTTGTGTCTCCCGCTAGGAATCCAAACATTCCCCGGAAAAGAGGGTATTAAATACGTTTTCAGATGAGGGATTCCCTCATATCCACTCCAGAAAGGGCAGCAAAGGGAAGAACAAATCAGAAACCACATAGCATGCTCCCAGACAGAATGTGAAACAAATTCAGATATACTTCACGTACTGTGGCACGCACACCCTGATAGGTTCTGTCTGGTGACGCCATGCCCCATTCAATGAAGGAATGTTGAAAATGACATCTAAAGCTCATGCCCCAGAGAACACGTAATGCTCATGGGAAAAATAGGAAGAGTTATTAGCCTAAAAGGCTGTTGGAGAAGCACAATTTAACTCTCCAAATTTAAATAACTTTTACTGATACCATAACACGAAGTTTACAAAAACTAGGATGTATCCACTTCATTTCCAGAAATTAAGAGTTGGAAAGTACCTACCTCAGGCATCTATCCTACACAAATAGAGCATTTCCGCCTCTGATGAAGGAACCTGAATCAGTTCCAAAAGCCAAAACTAGGCTTGAGAATTCCTACCACTTTTGGAGTCATAGTTGATCTACGATCTTAATTTTCTATTTCTTAACGTCGCTTTCTAGAGGTAGTGGTTCCCAAAATAGGCTGAACATTGGAACCCCCTGGGAGGGAGGGGCTGCCTAAAAATACAGATTCTTAGGCCTCATCACTGCAATCAATCATATAATCTCGTTCATATTCATTCTCCCTCCCTCCGTCCCTCTCTCTCCCTCTACCCCTCTCTCTTTTAAACCCTAAATGAACTTAGTGTTTGGGAAATACTGTACTGTAGCATAAGCCTCGATGTATATTGATTCCTTCGTTCCAACTTTAAAAAAATAAAGCCTGGATGATAGCTAGTAAACCAAAACAAACATGATTTACTTATGAAATATTAACAGAGATAACACTAAAAGAGAAAGCAGCAACTTCTTTCATGTGCTCATAACCAGAGCTCCAAACAGTAATGCCATCCCTAGCCAGTTTGTTCTCAGCTAGGTTCATTGATGGCTCTGTCGAGAAAGCTGAGGCCACAGGCCTGACCATCTCCATGGTTCCCAGACACAGTTCTGACTCTCCAAGAACCTGGGCAAATACGACTTTTATTTCTCTCCTTGGAATCCACTCCATGTGTAAGCACATTTACCTGCCTTCTTGGTGGTGAAGCATAATGAAAGCGTTTGAGATTTATGCTTTGGAAATGGAAAGTTTCACCTGTGAGCCTCCCATTAATCCACCCCATCAGCTTACTCTACACAGAAATCACAATGGCTTGTTGAAATCTTCCCAAATCCAAGCCTTCTCAATCTTATACTTAGTGACAATGAGACCCTCGATTCAAACTGAGAAATCCTTTCAGTAAAACCTATATTCAGAAATTAAAAAGAAATCACCCTCTTCTCATACCTGAGAAGAGGGGAGGAGTAAAAAAGAAACCAAAAGGTTTCCTTAGAATAAAACACAAGACAAATATTTGGACAGAAATATATATATATATATATATATACTATCACAGATGTACCAGTTTTCTCACTGAAACTACAGGGTTGTTTTTGTTTGTTTGTTTGTTTAAGAAATAACTACATTAAAAATGTATTAAATTGGTTTTCTCCTACCTGAATCCTCGGACATATCCTTTGGTAAGGCTTCATCCGTAGCACTCTTCAAAGCTAGCAGTGTTTCGTTTTGTTTTTAAAGAACAAGAGAGGGAAAAGTAAAGAAAAAAAAATTTATGTCTCAGACACATTACATTAAAACAAAGAACCTCTAGTCATCACTTATGAAAACGGTGTTACAAACATCTATAAGTTGCTATAGCACTTACTAAAACAATAAAAGTCTCCTAAACTATGGTAACAGGTTCTCCTCCTACAGAGAACAGAGGTATTTTCAATGTTCCAGAGAGAGTGCCTCTAGTGGCTGGGAGGAGTATTACCAGGAAGTATCAAATTTCCCCATTTCTTTCCTGACATCCAGAGCAAAGATATAAGGACCTCTCTGAGAGTGAGAGCCAGGATTCAGGATTTTTAGAGCTCGCGAGGTTATTCCAATGGGTAGTCAAGGCTAAGACCCACTAGTAAAGACAGTAATCAGAGTACTTGCTGCCACAGACAACATCTAGGTCTGCCTGCCTCTCCTGAGCAAATACTGAAACAGAGAGCATGCAATTACTGTTTCCTAATGGGAAACATTTTTCATGTTTAACTCCCATACAAAGCTACATCCATGGCAGGTCACGATAACAAAACCTGAAATAACTTCACTGATTTTTAGTCCCTTCAGATAAGCCTTTCATTCATGGGCAGTGAATCAATAACAGATAATAGAAGGAATACGGGCTTGAGAATTCGAAAATCTTGGTTCTCATCCCTGCTCTTTTTCTTACTGAGCAAATAATTCATACTGCCTGAACTTTAGTTTACTCATCTCTATATTTTATGTGATAAAACATACCAGCCTCCATTCCATTTTGTGAGGACTGAATCATACAGTGCATGAGGAAGGACCTGATAGATTATAAAGCATTATATAGAAGTATGGCAGGAGGTGGGGTGTTCCTCCTGCTCTTCTAGATAAGTCCCAGGCCAACTCATCCCTGTGCTTGATGCTAGCTGTAACACGGAACACCGTGCTGCACTGCTCTCACCCGTCCAGTAAGATAAGCAAATCATCACAACCCAACACCCACAAACTCACAGAGAATAAAGCCCAGGGGCAGAAACTCTCTCCAGAAGGTAACTTCCTCGAGGATTAGACCTGTGTGCAAATGTGCATGTATATTGACATTCTGGGATCACATCTGCCAACACAAGATGTTATGCTCACAAACCGTTCAGCTTCTAGTCATTTCCTAATTAGTACGACCAGATTCCAATAAAAGGTGTTGGAGTAGCCTGAGGGTCAGCAGTGAGCACAGGGTCATAACTGAAGGGCTGTGGACACTCAAGGTCTTGTTACCACTTTATGAACTATAGTTTCGTCACAGCAACTGGAACTACTTAATCCATCCAAATGTTTTCATATACAGAGAACAGTCCTCAGATGCTCTAGAAGCCAGCCACTCCAAGAGAAGTAGATTAAAAATATACATAGGTAAAACGTCCCTAAAGGGAGAAAACTCATTCTTTCCATACCTTGTTTGTCATCACCAGTCACATCTTGGGTAGGGACAGGAACGTCGGCCATGTCTTTAATAGATAGCTTCTTGGAAAAGAAAAGTAAATTAATAATATGGGTTGGAATGGAAATGAAGTGATGTGCACATCTGATGCAAATGTTTTTAAAAGCTATGTATCTTGCCAATATTTCTGTCTCCCATAAACCCTGACATTTAATACTATTTTATTTTTTAGATTTCTAGTGGGGTATAAGTTAATTTGTATTGAAAAATTTATATACATAGAGGGAAAAAATAATGACTTAGATTGAAGTACATGTATAGACCACACATTATATCTCAATCTGGTGTGGGACTCAGCCAGAGTTGTGGAGCGTTTGCCCACGACTCCAGTCAAGAACAAACCTGTGCTCTAGGTACTTTCTCACAAGCAGAGAGAGGTTCTGACAAGTGGCCCCATCACATGGGTATTTGCCAGGATCTCTTATGTAGAGGGTGTTCAACCCTGATTCAAACAGCCTCCTTGTCATGGAATAAGAGAATTTTACTGATGAGCAGAACAAAATTTTCTGCTAACTCACTGAAGGAAGAAGTCCTCACTTACACTAAGAAGATGAATACCCAAATTGATCAAGTATTGATTAGTTTAAAATTCTATGTAAAATCTACTTACTATAATTTCTTCTACACTCTCAATTAACATGGACTCTGTCCTCTGATAAGATTAAAGGATAATACATATTCATAGTTGATATATATATGTAAACACATTCTAGAAAGATATATAAAAATTGAAGGGTGATTGGTAGGTGGGAATAGGGATAAGAGGAGAACTTGCCATTATATGCCTTTTGATATTCTTTTTATTTTAAACATATTAAAAAAATCAAATAAAGATAAATTTTAAAACTTAAAGAAGTAGGGTAAATTCCTGGAGTTAGCTGGTGCTCCAAAAGGTTAACTGGTTTACCTCTCAGAATCTGAACAGCCCAAGAGACCTAAGCAATACTTCTGTTTTCAAACTGTTTCAAAGAATGGAGTTAGAATACTGCTTGGTGGTAACCTGATCTAGGGTTTAGCCATCCACAGGCAAGTCATTCTTGGCATTACAATGAAGCCTCCAGATGTAACTGAGAACAGAGAATGTATCTCAACAGCGCCCTTCTTTCATTTTCTTGTCCCACATGGACTGTAATCCAGATCCTTAGCAGAATAAAATAATTTAGGAGTAGAAAATATGGATAAAAAGAAATCCAAAAGAACACTGTTGAAAGAAATTTTAAAAATCTAAATAAAAGGAAAGACACCCCGTGCTCGTGGTCAGAAGACTTAATATTGTTAAGATGGTAATATTCTCTAAATCCATCTACAGATTTGAAGCAATCCTTCTTGCTTTTTTGCAGAATTTGACCAGCTGGTCGTAAATTTCATATAAAAATGTAAGGGACCCAGAATAGCAAAAATATTCTTGAAAAAGAAGAACAACTTACCAGAAAGTTATAGTAATCAAGACACTGTAGTACTCACATAATGACAGACATATAGATCAATGGAATAGAATTGAGAATCCATAAATAAACCCTTAAATTTGTGGTCCACTGATTTTCAGTAAGCATACAAAACAATTCAGTGGGAGAAAACTGTCTATTCAATAAATGATACTGGGACAACTCGATATCCATATAAAAATAAAGAATGAAGTTGGTCCTCTTCTTCACAGCATATATAAAAATTCACTCAAGATGGATCACAGACCTAAATGTAAGACCTAAAACTATAAAACCCTTAGAAGAAAACATAGGAATAAACCTTCATGATCTTGTATTAGGCAATGGTTTCTTAGATATGACACCAAAAGCACAAGCAAAAAAAAAAAGAAAAAAAATTAGATAAACTGAACTTCATCAAAATATAAAACATTTGTGTTACAAAGGATACTATCAAGAAAGGGAGGGAAAAACAAAGAAAAATACTTCCAAATTATACATTTAATAAGAGATTTATATCCAGAATATATAAAGAACACTTACAACTCAATAAACAACCCAGTTTATAAATGGACAAGGGATAGGAATAGCTATTTCACCAAAGAAGACATACAAATGGCTAATTAGCACACAAAAAGATGCTCAATATCAGCAGTCATTAGGAAATTCAAATCAAAACCACGAGATACCACTTTACTCCCACTAGGGTGGCTCAAATCAAAAAGACAGATAATAACCAATGTTAACAAGGATATGGGGAAACTGGAACCCTCATACACTGCTGGTGGAGGAATGTAAAATGGTGCAGCTGCTCTGGAAAGTAGTTTGTGAGTTCCTCAAAAAGTTAAGCACGAGGTACAATATGATCCAATGATTCCACTCCTCAATATATACTCAAGAGAACTGAAAACATGTGTGCACACAAAAACCTGTACATGGACATTCAGAGCAGCATTTTTTCTAACAGCCCAAAAGGGGAAACAACCCAAATGTCCATCAGCTGAAGAATGGACCAACAAAAATCGTGTTAGTATCCATACAACGGAATACTATTCAGCAATAAAAATGAAGCAAAAAAAAAAAAAAAAAAAAAAAAAAAAAAAAAAAAAAGGAATGAAGCACTGATACATGCTACAATGTGAATGAACTTTAAAACATTACACAAAGTGATCTCATCACAAGAAAAAAATTTTTTTCCTAATTCTTTAATAGCGTATTTATGTGAGATGATGGATGTTCACTAAACACAGTAATCATTTCAAGATGTATGTAAGTCAAATCATTTTGCTGTATGTACACCTTAAACTTATCCAGTGCTATATGTCAACTCTATCTCAATAAAACTGGAAGATCAAAAGCAAACATTATACTAAGTGAAAGAAGCCTGTCACAAAAGACCACATATTTTACGTTTCTATTTATATGAAATGTCCAGAATAGGCAAATTCAGAGACAGAAAATAGCTTAATGATTACTAGAGGCTGGGGAAAGCGGGGAACAGTAGATGACTGCTAATGGGTACAGGCTTTCATTTTGGAGTGATGAAGATGTTCTAAAATTCGACTATAGTGCTGGTTGCACAACTGTCAATATAAAAAAATCCACTGAATACTTTATACAAATTGTATACTTTAGATGAATGTGGTATATGAATTATATCTCAATAAGCCTGTTTACAAAAGAAAGAAATCCAGTAATCTAAGAAGCACTGCTAAAGACAAGTGTCGCTGAAATTATAATCTTTAATTCTTGATGGAAATAAGTACATGGTACAGCTCTGCTGTCTTTAGAAAAAGATGTACTGCTGAGCAAACTTCTCAAGACCTGACTCAGCTATAGCTCCATTCACAACAAACACCTTTATGGAGTCATCCTTCACAGGGCTGGTACCAAGATCTATCTAAACTCCAAGCATGGGGAATTCCCGGGCAGTCCAATGGTTAGGACTACACGCTTTCACTGCCGAGGGCCCAGGTTCAATCGCTGGTTGGGGAACTAAGATCCCACAAGCCATGTGGCGTGGCCAAAAAAATAATAATAATAAAATAAAATAAACTCCAAGCATGCATTCCTGTGTTTAAAATATCTCCATTTCCAGGCTTCACAGACACCTGGATATTCGCTCCTTTCCTTTTAGAGACGATAAGTGAGTACATGAAGAACAGCAACATGAGTCAGTAATTAATTTCCCCAAAAACAAACAGCATTATTTATCTCTGTTGGAAAAGCAGAGACCATCTGATAGCATGGCAAGTTGGAACAAAATGTTTAACTAGAAAAAATGTGAATTATGACGTTTTTAGTAAATCACCCAACAACAACATAATTTTACACAAGCAGGGGTACCCATAGCAAAAAAAAGTTTTAAATAAAACAAAAAATAAACCAAAACAAACAAAAAATAAAACAGGGCAACTGTATAAGACAGTTGTAGAGATGTCTGTCCTGGCCTGACAGACAAACGTCTCCGTACACTGTCAGCAACCCCAGAGTACACCGAGGGCCGGGAAAAGTGACTGACAATCAGACTTGCTTCACCATCACACACATTCTACAGAAAAAGAAACTGAAAAAGCCAAAACTCTTAGAATGCACCTCTATCGCTCCACCTGAAATCACCGTATCTCCTTCCCAAGAGTAGAAATCTGCTGAGGAAAGGAACACGGAGGCTACGACTCAAAGAAAGAGCAGTAGAGAGGCCAAGAGAGACGTTATCAGAGGGGGCGCAGCAGAAGCAGGCTTGATTCGCTCAGAGAAGAGCAGAGGATGGCATCCACAACACGCACTACAGGCACGAGAGCCTTGTGGGAAAGAATAAATAATCACACACAATCACAAGAAATTTTTTAAATGGCCCTGTATCCTGCCTTTGACTTCTATCATCTTGCAACGTCAGAGCACTGTAATAGGAGCCTATGAACAAACCTCCATTTATGAAACATTTCCAGACTTTTTTCAGGGTGGGAACAGCAGATATCATAAGTTGTCATCACAGCAATCATAATGGTGGTGACGGTGACGAAAGTGCTGATATTAACAATAACCATAAGGACCCCTAAAGCACACAGTTAAGCCCCTGCATCAGCGGCCCAACGTTATAGGAATTCTTCAGGTTTCTCTTGAGGATCATCCAAATCAGGCAGCTTTCAATGTGATCTGGGGCCCTCATATACAGTTCTCAAACCTCCTCTCAAAACTGTTCTGATTCATTACACCTTGTTAATAATCAGCTGCTAAAAATACAACTTTACAATGTTTACTTCAAAATTAAAGCTCGGTTAAAGTAAATAACCTGGCTTACGTTTTCCTGGCTTAGTTTGGCTATACCTAAATTTCACCTCTAAAAGGTCAAGAGGCTACTTTGCTTTTTTCACCAAATCTAGTTTTAGGGAGAAGAGAAAAAAAGATAATTATAGATATATCTGGTGTCCAGATTTGAAATGCTGAGCTCCAAAGTAAGTACTAAGTATTAAGAGAAATCGTTATGAAAGCAAATTTTCCAGAGTTTGTAAAGAACAATCAGCTAATGGATTTAATAGTACACACATCCTTACTTATTAACATATGAAGATCTTTTACCTCCATCCGATTCAAGTCACGGGGTTGTTGGTTTGCTGGCACTGACTCAGAATAAGAATCAAATAACGCACACTCCCACTTGGGCTTAGGAAAGGCTAAGAAGAAACAAAAGAATGCATAAGAATATATACTATAGTCATGGTGGTCATTGTTTCCTAGCAGCTTTTCTGTGCTTGGTAAATAAATAGAGCAACAAAATCAGCCAGCTCCTATATGCGAGAGATGGCACTAATCACGCTGAGGTAGTATTTCAAGTTCTTTACGTATACAAGCTAGTACTTCTGCCATGCCCACTTTACACGCAATAAAACTAAGGGGCAGCGAAGGTAAGCACCTTAGTCAAGGTCAGAGAGCCAGTAAATGAAGAGCAGGGGCTTGAACTGCCAGCACTCCTGCTGGAAGGTCCATGCTGTCAGCATTTCATGTTGTAACACAGAAGTCATTTTCCACCTTAACCATCACTATCACAATACTTCAGTTTCAACTAAGCTACTAGCAGCATTTTAAAATGGCAGTAACTATGGTGATAGTTTGAATACCATAAACATTAACTGAGGAAATACTTCATTTTAGCTATTACTACTGGAAGTAAACAGACAAGATCTTACAATGATATGTGCCGAAGAAAGCTTTATGAAGTACTCATTTCTTTTGGTTAGCAGGAATAACAAAAATAAGAACACAAGTTCTTCCTGATTTATAACTATGAAATAATCACATTATGGGTTTCTGCCAACATAGTATAGTGACAGCAGCTGTTAGCTGGGTAGCTGAGTGGATCAGCATAAGAAAAACCATCCTACCTGGTAAGCTAACACTGAACACTCACACTATTTCTTAGAAACAGATTCTGTTTCACCACTTTTGTCACAAAGTAAGTAAAAAATAAATGTCTCAACAACTAGGAAAATTGTCATTATTCCAAAGAGGAAAAGCAGACTGTGGTAGACAGTAAACAGAAGCTACAAATCAAATTTGTCAAGACCAGCTATTAAGAAATCAAAATTTTAGTGCCATGTTTAAAAACATTTTTTGAATCAAATGTTAAAAATAGATTGGCAGGGACTTCCCTGGTGGCACAGTGGTTAAGAATCACCTGCCAACACAGGGGACGTGGGTTCGAGCCCTGGTCCAGGAAGATCCCACATGCCGCAGAGCAACTAAGCCCTTGCGCCACAACTACTGAGCCCGCGAGCCATAACTACTGAAGCCCGCGTGCCTAGAGCCCGTGCTCCGCAACAAGAGAAGTCACCGCAATGAGAAGCCTGTTCGTCGCAACCAGAGAAAGCCCGCTCGCAGCAACAAAGACCCAACACAGCCAAAAATAAAATAAATTTATTTAAAAAAATTTAAAAGCACAGAGAAGACCCAAAGAGTTCTGGCCATTTTCTTGAACCAAATACAAAAATAAACAAGGTTAATAAACCATTTAAAAGTCAACTACTAAACCCTTAGGGTTTGCCATACTATCACTAAGTTTGATGGGACTTTATGAGGTCTCATGGTTTTTGTTAGAACTATTTAATTATTACTTAAGATTAATCCCACAAACTCTGGAAATGATGTGCAATTTTTGTTTAATTGAAGGGTATATGATGGATTCTTCTTCAGTTGTTTCTATATAAATGCATGCTCCATAAAAGGCCATTAAGAAATGGGGGGTGGACTTCATTCAAAATAAAGGGAGATGCTCTTGACTGAGGCTCTATTTTTTACACTCCCCTGTACTGCGTAAGCAAGGTAAACGCAGCCATTTGCAGCAGTAAAGGAATCAAGAGGCTATTTCTCTTTTGTTAATACACTTTTTGCTCAGGGCTTTCAGACCTTTAAAAATTTCATCAGTGACTTTTGAAACACTCCGTGAAACACCTGAACACCTACAAAGTGACTCCTCAAATAAGAAGTCATGACACCCAGCCTAGGTTCCATAGCCACACCACATAAGAACAAGGAAACAGCATTCCTCAAGACCCCAAACAGGAAAGAGAGGGAGGAGAGAGAGCGAGACAGAGACAGGGACACAGAGAGAGACACTAAAGAGGAAAAAGAGCAGTGCATCATGCTGCCCAACTGCAAACTAGTTCCTGGGGACCCCTGAGGGTCTCCCCCAGACTGTAAGGAAGGGGAACACGCTGGAGTTACGGCCCGCTGGAGTCAGAAAGCAGCTGCTATTAGCAAAGTCCAAGCTCTGAAACAAGTAATAGCTTTTGCTCTCTGAACCCTCCCCTTTGTACATTTTCTGAGGGCCTCTGGGCAAGATCCCAGAATGGGTCATGCTTCCCCCAACATGTTCACCGGTCCCTGGCACCAGCCACATACTTAGTCTCTTCCTTTTGGTTGAGCCTCCACCCCGTCACTACCTAACACAGAATGACAGACTTTTTATTTAAGAGTCAGAGACCCGAAGACTGACTTAGATAAGTCACTGGGTACTTTGAATCTAGTGTCATTATGAGGAGGGGACAAGACAAGATAATCTAAGGCCTTTCCAGATCTAACCAGGAAATTTATGATCTGTTCATGACTAATCACATTTTCTTTAGACACTGTTTCCCTCATGCCAATAATCATCAATGACTAAGCTCTCATGTTTTAGAGGCCCTCTCTAAAAAGTGCGAAAGTCTGTTGAAAGCACCAGCTATTTCTGGACCCTTTCGATGAAGGCTATACTTCTGTGAATAATAAAATTCACATCAGAAATCAGCCCACTGCCTTTGAAAGGGCAAGAGACACTATTAATTTTTTCAATCTTCCAAAGAAGTTAATACAAAGGTTGGACTCACTACGACTCTTTCCTATCCAAAGGATTTGGGGGTAACTGTTTTATTAATGAGAAAGACAAAGAGAGCTCTATTCTAACTTTCTGGCATGCTAGAATGTTCTATATCTGATTGCAGTTACATGGGTGGATACATATTTTAAAAATCGAGTGTACATTTAAGATCGGAGCCTTTCATACATTTCACTGCATGTAATTTTTAAACTTTTTCATTAGGTACAAGACTCCTAGTCCATTCCGTTGCCCAAGGCCACTCGGGGACATCGGGCTGGGCCTAAAGATGGTAAGTCAGCATTGGCTCTACAGGAAGATCTTCCTCCTAATTTTTTATCAGCTGGGGATTCAGTAGTTGCCTGGTCCACAATTTTCATGAAAGGGTTACGTGGCTTTGGTTCAAATCCACCCAGACAGTACTAGAATGGAGATAAAAGATGACTCACATTTGCTAGATCATCCCTATGACTCACATTATAAGTTGTGAGAGTCTAATATCAGTTAATGAACAGTAACTGTATATACAAAGGACTCCACAAAGTGTCTGGACAACATCTTAAGGAACAAAACTCTCTTCCAAGATCTGGAAGGAAACGCCTAAGGTTTAGGATTTATGATGAGGCATTACCTGCTTGCAGGTACTCCGGCTGCAGAGTTGGAGGCAGGCTCTCAGGCAGTGGGTAGCCGTTCTTCCGGGCCACAATGAGATGAAACGCAGCACAGAACTCCGGCAGGCTCAGGGCTCCATCGCAGTCAGCATCGCTCAATTCCCTAAGGAAAGCAGATGTTATGAGCGCCTAACACGGGGCTCAGAAGGAAAGTTACTCAGCCTCAAACATGCAAACACGACTCCCAGGCTCTCTGGTGGAGGCCCTGCAGGGTCCCCAAACCCATATAAAATCTCAGGGGGCCACACGGAGGAAGAAAAATTGACACCACTAGCATGAGTGGCACTTTATAAATAAAAATTGAAATTCTCCAGATTCTCCAAATAGATCTGTTTTACAACAGACTACACGAGTTAAAAAAAACTATGGGACAAAAAGGAAAACGATGCCCACAATTCACACTTAGTTGACAGTCATTCAGTAAATGAGTTGTGTGAACAGCCCCGGACTTGGTGCTCAAAACAGTCAGAGGAAGGGCTGGCCCTGCCCTTTCACCGGTGTCCTGGCCATTATTCAGTTACCCAAGCTCAGATACAAGCACTTCATTTCTCAGCTTTAAGGAAAAACCTTGAACTTTTCAAGTTGCAAATGTTGTATCAAAACTTTGCTTGAGAATTCCCTCCTGGGAAAACACAAGTAAGCTCAGTAAATACTGGCTGAACTATGTTTTCAGATAAAACTAGCAACTAGGGAAGGCTGGAACCAGATGAGATAGAAAGGAAGAAAGGGAGAGGCTTGAAAAGGCTTATCTTTGCTTCAGCCGTTGTTTCCCACTGAAAAGCAGAGGCCTATCTGCCAAAGTAACTAAGACCCCATAAGCTCAACCAGCCTCTTAGGTGTACAGAGATGAGTACGCTTGTGTTAGGACAAGCAGAGCGAGAAGGCATATACAATCATAGTAGAAAGGGGGTTACTATTTGAAAGAAAAATCACGGAAGGTAAGCTCTGGAACTTTCCTTTGGACCCTTCACATCCTTGTCCCCCTTGAATATTCAGAAAGCACCAGCTCCCCGAGGTGAGGAGCCAACAAACTGTTTCAAACACTGGGTGGAGAGAATCCCACAAAGCTTACATGGATATGTCTCAACAAAAAGAGAGAAATCCTCATGCCAATAATGTTAAGACTGGGAATTCTGCCAAAACAGACTGTATTCTTTACAAAATGATAGTTTCTCTTTTTTCCTAGCTTTAAAGCCTAATAAGGCTTGCCACTTTTTTTTTGAATGCTATAATATATTGCCGAAAAACCGAAATTCAGCTCAGGATCCCAGATACAGTGGCATTCACAAGTGTCAGTGGAATAGTTTTCCAATATGATGCACAAAACATGACAAGCAATTTTAAACCCTAATTTTTTTGTAAATCCTCATGAAAAAAAGTTTTACATAAATATTCCAATACTTTAATTATATATTTATCACAGTGTGGTCTCCCACCCAGTCTTGAGGAAGAAGAGCCCACACGCAGCCGGGAGTTTACAGAGGTATGGAGCGTTTTCATAAACGCAAACAGAGCCATCTGGACCAACCAGCGCAGCCCTTCTGGAGCCGGTGATGGAGCCGGCACAGCAGCAAAGCACCGGGCACGCCACATGTGCAAGTCTGAACCAGGGCCCAGCTGATAAACACCAGCCAAATTTACGAAGCTCAGAGGCAGCGAGAAGAGTCAAATTTAACTTAATTCCAAAATATCTGTGGAACTTCTGTTCACCTGGCCTCATAAAATATTATAAAGAATAGCTTTTCAAGGTTCTCTGGTCACTTACACCACATCAAGTAGAAAAATCTGAAAATAAAACACACAAGATGGAAATTCTCGTATGCTCACACAACTGCTTAGACTGAAAAGGCATCTACGTGAGGACGATAATTAGGAAATTGCTTTTTAAATAAGAGCCCAAACAGTGCGTAGTATGTGCCAGACACTATTCATTGTGCTTTTCATATAACTTACTTAATCTTCAAAGCAACAATAATCTAAGTTCTTTTCATTCTCTTAGTCTGATTTTTTTAAAATTCAAAAGATTAGATTTTTAAAATGCAAAAGTAGGAGCTAAGGGATGGCTATGGATAACAGTATGATACTATGAGGCATTAACTGTACTTACCATATATAGGAGAGTTCTGGAATGGAAAGCTTTGATTTGGTGAAGAAGTTCTTGGCCACAGAACCTGTCAAGAGCCATTGTTTAAATAAATCATGAATTACTTATCTAGAGCAGCTTTTATATTTATATGTAAATGAATCACCATTTTTTTCATTCAGCAATTCCTACCATATAACCACAAATATAACAATTATTCATCAAAGAAACTACGAATTGTGTGGCTAAAAGCAACATACAAACGGCTTTTAAAAGAGTATGTAAATTAGAATAGGGCAAAAGAACTAACGGCATAATACTTAATTATGACATGAAAATTATATGAATTCCTTCTTTGTATTTCCAAAAATCTTCAAAATTTACTAAAAATTCAAAAGATAGCTATCAAAATTATCAAAGTAAAAATCTGTCGAGCACTTTTAATGAACAGATGCAAAAGTAATACACGATCATGGTAGGAAACAGCAAAAAAGAAAAACTAACACCATTAATCTCATCATACTAGAGATAAGACAGACATCTTGAGAAAGCGTTTCAGTGAGATTTAAGATCTCTTGGTGGCTCTTCAAGAATCGTATCCAGGAACCTCTTGCTACTTTCTTTATTCATTGCAAATTTACCAATATCAATGGAAATCAGGTAATCATTTCATTTTACATGTAACGTAGCTTCAAGTCCCAACTGCACTTAAAATGTTTAGACCCAATCCTTATTGAGATTGAAATTTTTATGCTTTCTGCTCTCAAAACAGTTTCACAATTCAAAAGCCTCAAGTCTAACACAAAGAACACTCAAATCAAAGCCCTAAACTCTATTCTAAACTGATAAAGTCAAAAATCTTTCCTTAGCCAGCACGAGACTTCTAACTGGCCTTGAAACAAAGGATTATAGTGGACCCTAAGGCAGACTTATTTTCCTTTGATAGATGAAGGATCAAAGACAAAGTACCCTATAAACGAATGAGCCTTCTCCCCAAGAGCATCCTGGAAATAATGCTGACCCAGGACTGTTGGCCATCCATGCAGCCTCCTTGCCTTGTCAAACATTTGTCAGAAATGTCTTGAAAGCCCATTTGCCAGCTATTTTATACAAAGAAAGGCATTCTCCCCTAATTTCATTCTTCTTTTTCCCTCCTGATCTCCTTTCTTGAAAGTATAATAGGCTCAAACCCACAGCTAGAGACCTGGCCTGGCCTTCACACCGTAGAGAGAGACTGTCGGCCCACGGTGTCCCAGAGTGGTTGGGTGGCGCCCACAGGGAAGATGATGGCTAACGAGGTCAGAGAAGGAGCACTTGAGCAAGCCAGATGCTCCCTCCTTCGGTGCTGACAGAAGTTCAAACGGGGAGCTGGAACCCTCGCCCCAGCCCCACCCTCAAGCAACAGAGAAACCCCAAACAAGCCTCCTTTCCTTGCTCTCTCCAGCCATTTTCAGATCCACCCGAGAGCCACATGTGGGGCAGAAGAGGTAGAAGGGAGGCTTAAAAGCTGTCAGCAGTCAAAGATCAAAACCATGAATCCAGACTTTTTCTTACAAGGGGTCTCTCAGCCCAGTAAACTACAGCTACCCACAGCATTGATCCATCAGTGACTGAATGTTAATACACCCAATATATACAGATCTTTAAAAAATAATAAAGACCAGTAAACCACTGTAAAAATGGATTGAGCTATGAGAGTTCAAAGAAATAGATGCAACTGACTCTTAATCATATTGAAAAAAAAATGTTCAACCTTGTTCGTGAGACATCTGTAAGTTAAAGCCACACAAAGACATGATTTCTTGCCTATCAGATGGGAAAAATACAAAAGTTCAATAACGTGTTTCAATAACAAGACTATGGGAAAACAGGCACCTCATACAATGCTGGGGGGTGACAAAATGGCACAACCCCAAAGAAGGGGTGTTTTGCAAAATCACATTTGACCCGGTAATCCCACTTCCAAATTATCCAAGGATACACTAACAAAAATATAAAAAGACATATGCAGAAGGCTATTTACAAGAGAAATATATGTAATAGCAAAGGACTAGAAGTAATCCCAATAAAGAATTGGCTGAATAAATGACTGCACATTCACACAATCTGTAAGAAGAAACAAGAAATATCTCTACATACGACTACAGAGTAATCACCAGAATATATTAAGTGAAAAAAGCAAGGTGGAGGAAAGAGTAAGTAGTATGCTACCACTTATCTAAGAAAATATGGAGATAAGAACACACACACACATATATAGAGATATGCACATATATGTATTTGTTTCTATTTTTAAAAACAGACAAATAGGCCATTAAACAAGATGTTTACCTATAGGAACAAGGAAGGAACAAGGTAGAGGAGATAGGGACAGGAACTAGACTTCTTTGAATGTAGCTTGTTTTGTAGACTCAACTTGAGGACTGTGTTAATATTTTATATAAGTAAAAAATTAAATTTTAAGAACACAATCCCTAAAACTTGAAATCAAAACAAATAAAACTGAAAAGCACAAAGTTGGAGAACTCTCACTATGCAATTTCAAATACTTACTATAATAATCAAGACAGGGTGGTATTGGCATTAGGCTAGACATACAAATCAGTGAAACAGAATTGGTAAAGAAATAAACCCTTACACTTACAGTCAGTTGAATTCTGACAGGGAACCTAAAACAATTAAATGGGGGAAAGAAAAGTTTTTTCAACAAATGGTGCTGGGACAACTAGATATTCACATGCAAAAGAATGAATTTGAATCCCTACCCCATATCATATGCAAAACTTAGCTCAAATTGGACGAAAGAACTAAATATAAGAAATAAAACTGTAATATAGGGAATTCCCTGGCAGTCCACTGGTTAGGACTCTGCGCTCTCACTGCCAGGGCCCAGGTTCAATCCCTGCTCTGAGAACTAAGATCCCACAAGCCACACGGCGCGGCCAATAATAATAATAATAATAAAACAAAATTAATATGACCTTGGATTAAGCAATGGTTTCTTAGATATGACACCAAAAGCACACGCAACAAAAGAAAAAATAAACGGAACAGCAAAATTAAACTTTTTTGCTTCGCAAGATACCATTAGGAAAATAAAAGGACAAGCCACAGATTGGGAAAAGAATATTTACAAATCATATGTCTGATAAGGAACCTGTGTCTAGAATACACAGAGAACTCTTTCCACTCAACGATTTTTTTTAAAAAATGGCAAAGTATCTGAATAGGCATTTCTCCAAAGAAGATATACAAATGGACAGTAAGAGCATGATAAGATGCTCAATGTCATTCTCCATCCAGAGAGATACCACTTCACATCCACTAGGACGGCTACAATCAAGAGATAAAAACAAGTGCTGGCAAGGATGTAGAGTAAGACACTACTGGTGGCAACGTAAAAAGGTGCAGCCACTTTGGAAAACAGTCTGACTAGTCCTCAAATGGTTAAATACAGAGTTATCCTATGATCCAGCAATTCCACTCCTAGGTATATATCCAAGAGAAATAAAAACATACATCTACACAAAAACTTGTACACAAACGTTCACAGCAGCATTATTCTTAACAGCCAAAACAACCCAAAAGTCAATCAACTGATGAACAGATAAATAAAATGGTGTCTATCCATACAGTGGAATGATATTCATCCATAAAAAGGAACAAAGCTCTGGTACATACCGCAACATGGATGAACCTTAAAAACATTATGCTAAGTGAAAGAGGTCAGACACCAAAAAACACTTATTATGCAATTTCATTTATATGAACAGCCCAGAACAGGCAACTCTATAGAGAGAGAAAGTAGTTTAATGGTAACCTAGGGCTGGGGGGTGGGGAGAGCAGGAATGGGGAATAAATGCTAATAAGTAGGTAGTTTATTGGGGGGAGGTGCTCTAAATCTAGATTGTGACTATACTACACTAAAATCATTGAATTGTATACTTTAAATGGGTGAATTTAGAGTATGTAAATTACATCTAAATAAAGATGCTTTCTAAAAAGGGACATCAACAAATTGCAATGTATGAACCTCTCCTGACCTTGATCAAACTAAACTTTTTTAAAAGGCATTTGTGAGACAATTGGGGAAATCTGAACAAGACTTGATATTAAGTAATTTGTGGGGTTTTTTTTAATGTGCTAATGAGTTGTGGTTATGTTTTTAAAAGAGGCCTTATCTTTACAGATACATCCTGAAATATTTTCAAATGAAATAGTCTGGTAATTGCTTCAAAACCATCTAGGCTGAGAGAGGGTATAAATAAAACCAAATTGTGAGAGCTGACTGATAGGTACATAGGAGTTTGTTATACTAGCCACTTCAGTTGTGTCTGTATTTGAAATTCTGCAAAATGAAAAGGTTAAAAGAAAATAAAAACATTCCTAACAGCTGCCTATTTGTATCTGGCTAAATATCTGTATACATTGTGAAAAAACTCACTCAAGCAGTGGGTAAAGTTAGCAAGTGGTCAATAAATGCAATCTGGGTTTCTGCTTTTTTTTAAAATCATGTTGTCAACGTTAATTTTTTGTATCTACAATATTCTGCCTTCAAATAAAGCCATTACCACCAACCAGAAAATGATATCTGCGTTTATACAGGTACATTTCAACTACGGACCTTATTTCACGAGAGAAAATTAATCTTAGTCCACACTGCGATATGTCAGGTTACAATTATCAAGGACATATTGTTATTCTTCACAATTGAAGTATAAAAAGGAAGTTTTATGAATTTGTCTTCCAGACTCTACTATTTCACTGTTTGTTTAGTCTTCAGCCGGGTGAAATGTAGGCACGTGGGAATTAAATCAGTTCCTCTCAGCTTGAATTTTGCATGAGAATTCGATAGGAATATGTATTTCTGAAGATAACCCAGAAGAACTAACATGTGGACATAAAAATGCTGGCCAATTTTCCTCCCATATTTTCTCTCAGAAAAACCAGAGGAGAAAGACTGCAGCCAAAGAAAACGAACATGAACTTGAACTCTAAGGTGTATATAACATAAGGAGACCTGTGACAGCAACTCTTTGGGAGGCTACACTATGTCCTTGCTGTAACACCAACATAGTGAGTATGCAATTAAAGGTGCGGCACTAATTTCAGGAACTGCTCCAGCTAATAAGGCACAGGATCTGAACCAGGATGCTCCAAATTCCCATTTAACCCCCCTTTGAAACGGAAACATAACTTTCCCAATATCACTGCCAAGTGTTTTTCTGCACGGTTTATAATTGATGAGACATTCAACCTCAGAGAAAAACAAACTAAAATCATAGAAGGTTGTTGTACTCATTTTGTGTGGACTATTTCTCAAGATGGGCGCTGTTATTTATGTGAGACAGTGAGCTGGGACCCGTGTTCTCACCCGCCAGACTTTGTTACCTGAAATGAAGGAACTCGGATCAGGCTGAAGGGACCGGAACTGGTTGACATAATACTCTCGCTGCTCTTCCGTTATCCTCCAGGGTTCATCTGGGTAACTACTGTTGTTATCCTGCAGTTCTCTCTCCACTGAAAAGGACTTTAAAAAGAAATCAATAAGCAGATGCTCACAGAATCTGTCTTTTGTGAAACAAAGTAGAAATATTAAACCCAAGCATTATAATTTTTTTTCCTCAAGGGAATGAATTTAAACACCTTGTGAGGAGAATTTAATGGGAATGTAAACTTCTGAAGGTCAGATATCATGCTTTATACCTCTCTTTTGTATTTCCTAAAGTTGTTAACAGGTCTGAGCATGAAATACTGAACACTTGGGTGAGTGACAAAAGATTTTCCAATGTGATGAAGGGGAAAAAAATACAATCGTTCTTTTCTTCAAATATTCACCACATTTTGATCCTTTCAAATTAGTTGAGTAGATAGTAAGATAATCTAGATTCTTTTTAAACCATTTTTTAAAAATCTAGAACAGCTATAACCACACCATCTTTCTTTCTGAGGTATTCCCGTTGTATAAATCTGGGAATCAAAAGCTCCGAATCAAGTCCCACGTCCCCAGGTCCCACCTGAGTGGCAAGTCAGGATCACCAAACCTCTCCTTCCACATCTGTGAACTGGGGGTTCTACTTAGTAATAGAGCTGAGTGCAAAGATGGGCTGTCATGGTACCACAACAAACAGGGTAACAAGGGGTGCATCCGACCTGCCACTAGGGGGCATGCAAGTCAAATTTGAGATTTTAAGGATACAGAGAACCAAAGTAGTAGCGCAGGAGAAAAGAGCTCTGCTAAGCAATGGGGAAAGAAGCAAAAATGGTGATTCTGGAAGGAGCAGCACAGGGCTTTGCTGCATCCCTCCCATCTACCCTAAGGCTAAGGTGCTACTTGCCAAGGGCCACCTTCATGGAACTAAAAGGTAAACACAAGGAGGGTGAGCCTTTAAGACAAAAGGAGACTAGGAAAGAAGGGGAGAGGTATTACTACTAATACCCATCAAGGTGCCTGCTTCTGAATGAACACACTACCAAGTTATTAATCATTAGGAGGGTATTCTACTCACTATCCCCAGAAAAGACAGCAGACCATCTCTGCCCCCTGCCTCAACCTCCCCAACAAACACACACCACATTCTGGAAGTAACTCTTCCCTGGAACACTTGGCTCTCCTCTGATGCCATTCAGAGAAGAAACAACTCTGTAAAAAGTTTGAGCTGTGATATGACCTTGAGATGCCATCTTTGAAGTTTGCATACTAGATGAGTTTCCACTAAATCTAAATCAAACCGTTTTTAAATGCCCTGAAAGTCACTATCCAGTAGTTAATGCCTTAAATTCATAGAGTGTTTTGAAATTTACAAAGCATTTCATACACCCCTATCTCACCTGAGCACCTCAAACATTTGAGAGGTAGACACAGCAGGTATTAGTATCCTTTTCCCAGATGAGGAAACCAAGGCTCGGAGAGCTTAAGGGACATGCCCATATCCTTCACTGAACCCCTGCAGTCAGCAAATACGTGCCCACTTTTTTTTAATCTGTTGCCAAAATCTCCATGCTAGGTATTGGCTGCGCATTCCCTGGCGCTGACATGGAAGCTTCTACTCCCCTAAAATGCACTCTCCTTCCCACCTGGAACCGAAGCTGCCATACCCAGTCGTTGCTGGTAGTGTCATCCCATAACCATCTGCTCACCCTATTTCCTCTCCCATATTACTTGACCCCTGAGCGGCATCAGTGGTCTCTTAGCAGGTCTCAAGTCTAATCTGACAGCAGGAATCGGAAATGGACAGGAGAAAGTGACCGATTCCTCTGCTTAAAAGCTTTCAGGATGACCTATTGCCCAATAAAACAAATCCCCCTCCTCCACCTGGCTTTTAGGGCCCTTATAATCCAGCCTCCTCCTTGGTCACTCATATCAGGCTTCTGATAGCCCACATGCTCTCTCCTCATGGGTCAGGTTTGCATCTTCTCCCCAGACCACCCTTCCTCTGATCCCAGCCCACTCAAATCCTACCCATCTGAGCTTCCCTGGTAGTGCAGTGGTTGAGAATCTGCCTGCTAATCCAGGGGACACGGGTTCGAGCCCTGGTCTGGGAGGATCCCACATGCCACGGAGCAACTAGGCCCGTAAGCCACAACTACTGAGCCTGAGCGTCTGGAGCCTGTGCTCCACAACAAGAGAGGCCACGATAGTGAGAGGCCCGTGCACAGCGATGAAGAGTGGCCCCTGCTTGCCACAACCAGAGAAAGCCCTCGCACAGAAACGAAGACCCAACACAGCCAAAAATAAAATTAATTAATTAATTAATTTTTTAAAAAATCCTACCCATCCTCAAGTCCCATGGCCCCAAAGGACTCTCTGACGTACCTGCCAGGTCCACAGCCACCGCAGAGGCGCTACCTGCCCCCAACCCCCAGCTCAGCTTGGCTACGAAGATGGGTCTGGAACCACATGTGCACAGCATGGCCCACCTCATGCCCGGTCTCCCCCAGCTGAGTCCAAGTAAGTGCGGGTGGGCTCACAGTTGCTGGCCTCTGGGATGCTCTGGCACAGAAAGCTTTTCTCTAGCGAGAACAAGCTGCACCAGATGCTCATTCTTGTGGATGTGGATAAAAAGTAGAAAGATCAACAAGCAGAGAAAGCAGACCCTGAGCAGATGCATAGCAGGGCGGGGGTGCCAAGCAAAGGCCAACTGGGACTTAAAGTCACAAGGGAGCAAGAAGTGAGCACAAGCAGAATCTGTGAGGAGCGCAAGTACTAGAAAGAGTCCAGGGTGAGGGTGGCTGCTGGCAGCCAAAAGGCAAATGGACAGTGAAGTCTACTTCAACTAGTCTGTTCATGGCGGAACAAACGTGAATAACCAAGAACTCCCATTCCTGGGGACCACTGGGCCAATCCTTGTCTCTCATTTCTTGGATTCCCATGAGAACCCCAACCCCTTCCTCCTTCTCAAGAAAACTTAAGAGCTAACAAGGAGAATTCCTGCTCCTTAAAACCAAAAGTGCCAGGGCTTCCCTGGTAGCGCAGTAGTTAAGAATCCGCCTGCCAATGCAGGGGACGCGGGTTTGAGCCCTGGTCCGGGAAGATCCCATATGCCGCGGAGCAACTAAGCCCGTATGCCACAACTACTGAGCCTGCGCTCTAGAGCCTGCGAGCCACAACTACTGAGCCCACGTGCCACAACTACTGAAGCCCGCACACCTAGAGTCCGTGCTCCGCAACACGAGAAGCCACTGCAGTGAGAAGCCTGCACACCACAACAAAGACTAGCCCCCACTCGCCGCAACTAGAGAAAGCCCGCGCGCAACGACAAAGACCCAACGCGGTCAAAAATAAATAAAATTAAATTAAAAAGTGCCTTCCAACAATGAGAGAGGGCATGTGAACACCAGGCAACCCGTACCTGGTGTGGCCCTTCTACCAGCCTGCCCGAAACATCTTAACCTACCCCCATCTCTTTCCCCTCGCTTCTCACTGCATGTTTTGAATTAATTTGATAAATCAAGTGATTTGAGCATCTTAGAAAATATGAATCCTTATTATAAGTATGCTAAGTATCACACAGTTTGAACATTTAAAGTGCTGTTTGTTACATATCTTCATTCAGGTTTCGATCTGGAGGGCGAGAACCATATCATCTTAGCCTTCATTCTGCACATAGCCCCTAGCAGGCTCAGCACAGACACTACAAAAGTCGGGTGGGGGCCACTTATTGACGGGCTCTAACAACTTCACGGGTATGTCTTATGCTGAAAGAGATGCAAAAACACTACTCTATGCTGCGTGTAATGAAAGAAAGCCCATGAGTCCATTTCATATTTTATTTTATTTTTTTAAAGAATAACTTGATTTTTTAAAAATATTTATTTATTTGGTTGCACCAGGTCTTAGTTGCGGCAGGCAGGCTCCTTAGTTGCGGCATGCATGTGGGATCCAGTGGGATGGAACCCAGGCCCCCTGCGCTGGGAGCGCAGAGTCTTATCGACTGCACCACCAGGGAAGTCCCCATTTCATATTTTAAAGTTTGAGATCTATCAACAGACGTCCCTGTCGGTCCCATGGTCTGATCTCTATGGAGAGGTTTCAAGTTCCTTATTCATTAAGTGAGTGATTTCAGAGACAGGTGGAAGGGGCGGATCACATTCCACGTTCCCTGAAGCCGAAATATTCCAAAAGAAAGCTAATCTATACTACAAGAAGCCAAATGATGTGAACTTTGCTGCAGAAACACTGACCTGCTCATTCATTCATTCATTCATTCACAGACTCTTATTCAACATCACCAACATCCCAGACACTAGTCACTAGGGATACTCTCTGATGGTCAAACACATTCTTTTTCCCAGGAAGCCTAGAGTCCAGTGAGGGAGAAAGACGGGCAATCGCAAAACAGTGAGGTGTGAGCTATGGTGAGACAGGGAACTCTGGAGCTCCGCGGCTGGGAGTCGTTCCACCGACCGCCCGCATCCGTATCACCTGGGGACTCGTCAGAAATACAGAAGCCCAGGCCCTACCCCACACCTAGTGAATCATCAATTCTGGGAGTGAGGCTCAGGCATCTGCGATTTAACAAGCACTCTAGATGATACAAAGCACACTCAAGTCTGAGAAGCAGTGCTACAAAACACGCAGGGCAAGGCAAGGAAAAGGAAAAGCATTGGCAAAGACATCTTAAAATGGCAGAAAATAGCCATCTCCTGAAAGTAGCTTGGTTGAGCTACATACGGATAGAATGGGCTGACAGTGCAGAGGAGATGCGAGTGGAGCTGCCTCAAGACGGTCCAGACCAGCGGTCCTCAACCTTTTTGGCACAGGGACCAGTTTCGTGGAAGACAATTTTTCCACGGACCGGGGGCGTGGGGCGGGGAGAGGATGGTTCAGGCAGTAATGCGAGCGATGGCGCGCGGTGGGGAGCGGCAGATGAAGCTTTGCTCCCTCGCCCGCCACTTACCTCCTGCTGCGCGGCCCGGTTCCTAACAGGCCTCGGACCGCTACCGGTCCACAGTTCAAGGGTTGGGGACCCCTGGTCCAGACCATGAAGGTTCAGGTGCACCAGGTTAAGGGCTTTAAACTGTATCTAGAAGACAATCGGGAGCCACAGATAAGTATGACACAGGCCAATGAAATAATCAGATTTGAGTTGCAGAAAGATCACTTCAGTGAGGAGAATGGAAGGGAAGACTAAAGGTCAGAAGACCAATTAAGGCCATATCGGCAACCCCGGCCAGAGGTCAAGGTGGCCCAGAGGTAGGGAGGGCTATGAGGGGAGTAAGAGAAAAAAGCCACAGGGCCCCCACCAGATGAAGGCCCATTCCAGCAGCAGGATGGCTGCTTGAGACCTCTCTGGCAGCAGCTAGGGGGCCATCTCCTCCAAATGAACCCATAAGGCAACCATAACAAAGACGTGAAATCGGTCACCTAAGAGAGAATGTCTAATTGCAAAGACTGGAGGCACTGGGCAATGGGGGCGGGGGAACGATGGAGCCTTGGACTTCCGAGGAGAAGCCGGAACCAGGAAGAGACCCACCTCCGTGTGCACCCAACAGGAGCCCCAGTTCCACTCCAGCTGTAGTGATTTGCTTGGCTGGGTGGAGATTTTTGCTACTTGGTGCCAATTTTGAGCTCTACCAGCGTTTTTAAGAAAATATAAAAGGAGGGAGAGAGAGAGAGAACAAGAGAGACAGAGAATCTTCCGCATCTGTGTGCTTAAGCCTCATACATATGGTTCATTATACAGTTTCTCTAGACACAGGAGAATTAGATTTGCTTATATTTAAAACATTCAAACCCTTGGTTTTGTTTCAAGTGAAATGCAAATATCTGGCACTGCAACTCGTTATCTCTGGGGAATACAGGCTGTTTATAATGAAAGAGACTTCAAAAGACTCATTAAAAAGTAATACTATTGGGCTTCCCTGGTGGCGCAGTGGTTGAGAGTCCACCTGCTGATGCATGGGACACGGGTTCGTGCCCCGGTCTGGGAAGATCCCACATGCCGCGAAGCGGCTGGAACCGTGAGCCACGGCCGCTGGGCCTGCGCGTCCGGAGCCTGTGCTCCACAGCGGGAGAGCCCACAACAGTGAGAGCCCCACGTACCGCAAAAAAAAAAAAGTAATACTATTAATAAAATCCCAAAAGGTGACATTTACCCCTGAAGTATCTTAAAATCAAACATAGATGAAAACTATGAATTGCAAGGAAGCACTGCTGTCAGGGAGAACTTAAGAAGGGGGTGTGTATTGTTTCAACCACAGAACATTTCTCTTTAGAATATAACCCCACCCTGCAGGCCTCCTGTCAATGCTGCCTTAGAGTCCAGCCACTTCACCTAAGGGTGCGATGATCTTTGTTAGAACAACATCCTTTTGGTGCCTTAGCAAATAAACTGTCTGGGGGAGGAAAACCTCCTAGCAAGCCCACAGTGACTCTGTGAGGACACCTCCCCTGCCAACGACCTTTTGGAAATAAGAACACCATACTGCGACCACTGATCAAAGCATGATCTCATGAGCAAAGATATGAGAAGACTCAACCACCCTAAAGGGGAAGACTGGCTCACAGGCTGGTAAGACTAGAGCATAGCCCACGTGACAATTAAGCTGCCTACAGAAAGATCCAGGGATTGATCCGTCATGGGGCAGAGGAAAAAGAAGAGTCAGGGAAGCAAACGATAGCCGTGCTTCTATGTGCGGTTATGGTGGCTGTCCTCTGACCACTCACGCCCTACATGCCTGGTGTACAGGTGTCACCGAGTGGCTGCCCAGACAGTAATGACATTTTCCAGCCCTTCCTGCAATTAGCCACAGCCATGCAACTGAGTTTTAGCCAATGCAGTGGGAGCACAAGTGACCTGCACCACTGCCAGGCAGGCCTAGCACCCCGTGGTCCTCCTCTACGCTTGTCCCCATCAGCCCACTGAGAAGGGGCGGCACAGCCACAGGACAGAAGCAGCCTGTCAGCTGAATCACCATGTGGGGGAAAGCTGCCTGCCAATCTGTGAGATGAGTGAGAAGCAGACCTGCTGTGGGAAGTCATTAAAATGCGGGGCGTATTTGATAGAGCGGTTGTTCCTCCAACCAACCTACCCTTCAAGCGAGGCCCAAAGGAAAGGCACACCTGCTTAGCGCCAACAGCACAGCCACTCCTGCATTGAAGACGAAGCATGAAGCCATCTTCCTTTTGTAATCTGACCACCTAATGACCTGAGAGCGCTCTGAGCCCAAAAAGCTTTCTAATTTGATTGTTCACGAAGACTGTCTTCAGGGACAGCATGTGGATGCATCTTTACAGCCGTCTTTCTATGCTTGGTTAATATGAGTTTGATAGGAGATTCTCAGGGAGGAAGTACAGAGTAAAGAGAAAAGACGGTTGTGGTAAAACTGGAAAAAACTGGGAAATGGGGAATGAAGAAAGGAGCTAAAGAAGGAGGTGGAGCTCTGCGATTTTGTTTTTCACATTCGACTGTTCCGTATCATACTCTATAGCCTCATTTATACTGTTTCCCACCTCACTCTCATTCTAATGTTAAGGCCCATGAGGACAGGAAATTTTGTCTATTCTGATAACAGCTATACCTCAGAGCCTAGAAAAGTGCCTATCACATGGGAAACACTCAAAAGACGTTTGGCGAATAAGTGAACAAATAAAGTAAACAAATGATGGGACAAGCTGTCAATTCTGACTCATAGACAGAATGGTTAACCTGAGCCCTCCTATAATGACTGGAGCTGAAGTTTAGATGCACTTACCAAACAACTGTCACCCAAGAGTGTAAAGGCTGGGCCCTCTCCCTTACCTATGAAATCGGAGGGGGAAGAAAACTTTTTTTTTCTTTTTCTTTTAAAATACTATAGATTCGCTGGAAGTTGCAATAAATAACTTCTGTTTTTACCTGTAGCAAAGTTAGTTACAATTAAATCCTAACAAAGCAATTCAACTTTATCAGTTTCTTCGTGGAAATAAATTCACAAAGATGCCTTTAATCACATACTGCCTAACTTACTTAGGGATCTAATCTCAAGAGCTTAGAAGGCTGAAGCCCAGACTATAGGAATCTGAGTCTAATGAGCAATGCACAGTTGCTGCTTATTATGATAAACTAAATTTTTCAGATGATCACCACAGACATCAGAGAATGTCAGATAACATGTATTCATTACGTGCCAGACACTGTAAGCACCTAATACACAGGATCTACTTTCATCTTCACAACAACCCTGCACAGTAGGTCCCATTAGTCCCATTTTGCAGAACAGGAAGCTGAGGATTAGGAAAGGGAAGTGACTTACCAAGACCACACACCTAGTAAATGGTAGAGTCAGAACATGAACGGAGTCCAGAGTGTATACTCACTCAGCGAGCTCTGTGGTTCCCCCCTCTTAACCATCCATCCATCCCTTAGCCATGCACCATTTCCTTTTAAGAACTAACCTCACTGTAATGCCTAAAATATTGCCGCAATTCTGCAGATTGAGGATCTGAGTTGAGGATACAAATATCCTATACTTCCACTTCCCCCTCCATTACCTAGTTTAGTTGTAGATTTGGGCCAATGAACTATTAAATCATACAGACAGAGCACCATCTTTTTTCTCACATAACTTTTGCTTATAAGCATCTGGCATGTTTTCGCATCAGGAAAGAACCCTGTAGAGAGCCATACAATACAGATATTAAATCACTGCGCTGTTATTTTAGCATGTGGCACTAACACTATTTTGATTAACAAAAGAAATGCTTATGAGTAATCACTGTCTCCAATTCTTCCACCGGGAGCCAAGATCTCCTGCTCAGAAGGGCATTTTTCCTTTACGATTGTCAGGATTTTGCTCTCCGCTTAGAGGGGAAGAGCAGGAGAAAGCAAGAAATCAGCAGTAAGAAGAGCCTTGGATGAGGCTGCGGGCTTCCGGTGCTATTACACTAACATGCCAGCCCCATCCTTGCTGATGAGGTCAAGGCTGCCTGTCTCTTCCCCACTGTCGTCCCCTTAACACTCAAGGCAGCCTGAGGTCAGATGGGAAACAGATGCACCAAGAACTCAGGCTGAATCCACGGAATGCTTTAGAGAGTGAGGCTACAGACTGGAGGTGCAACAAGAGTGCAGGTTCTGGGGCTTCCCTGGTGGTGCAGTGGTAGAGAGTCTGCCTGCCGATGCAGGGGACGCGGGTTCATGCCCCGGTCCGGGAGGATCCCACATGCCGCAGAGCGGCTGGGCCCGTGAGCCGTGGCCGCTGAGCCTGTGCGTCCGGAGCCTGTGCTCCGCGACGGGAGAGGCCACAACAGTGAGAGGCCCATGTACCGCAAAAAAAAAAGAGTGCAGGTTCTGGAGGCAGACAGGTTTGGGTTCAAATCTGGTATGGTCACTTACTCACCATGAGACCTGGGTCACTTACTTCACTTCTGAGCCAACAGTTCCCCACCTACCTCTCCGGCCTCACCTCCCCACGACTCCAGGCTCCAGACACACCAGCCCTCTTCCAGTACTCCATGCTACACGGGGCACAAGGGCTCACTAGACACGGGCTCCACCCCCTCTTAGCATAACGCCCTGCACTGCAGACAATGGCTACATAAAAACTACACCTTCTGAACACCTCTGCTGTTAGAATGCCACACTGGAGTCAGGTTCCACTAAACACGCCCACGGAAGACATGAAGAACCGAGTCGCACGGTGAAAGAGGCAGGGAACACATCGTTCACTCTGCCAGCCTTGGTCATGCAGGTGGGGCACCGGGGTGAAAGCTAGGGCAGCAGTTGCCCCATTCCACAGCTCTGCTCGCGGCAGAGGCCAGGCTTCCTTAGCTACCAGTTCTGCTGTGGGGTTTAGGAATTGTTCCTGCAATCTCAGAACACAGTCTGAATTTTCAGTCCTTCCAAAGAGTTGGCAGGCTCTCCACACCCCTTATTATAAATCCCTATCTGCTTCAGCTAGTCAGAGTAGATTCTGGTGTCAACAGTGAAGCATGCCCTTTGTCCCGACTTTTCCTGGGGTGTGAGACACCCCTCTCCTCACCTCCCAGCACCATCCCTCCAAGTCCTCCTTCACAGCTTAGCCCAGCGTCACTTCTTCAGGGAAGCCTCCCTTCACTTTCCAGCCCCAGGGCCGATTTCTCTGTTATATGCTATCCAACTGCTCTCTTGCCTTCAGGGCAATTGTCAGTTTTCCATTACACATGCAGAGGCAGGATCATGCGATTCCCATCCATCTCCCCCCGCTCGACTGCTCCTCCACAGCAGGGACCATGTTTGTCATCCTCAGGGCATGCTGGCATGGCGGCTGACCCACAGAGGCCACTTAGTAAGTACTTCTCAATGGATGAGTCGAGGACACAATCTGGCAGGCAGTCCACCCTGCAATCAAGACTGCTGGGAGGACGAAAGGGCACAGACTAGTGAAGAGGCCGGCACAGCACGGGGCCCGGAGAAGCACTCTGTCGGCAGTGCCTCTTGCTGGGACAGATGATGGGGAGCATGACATCGCCTGCTGCCCTGAGATCGGGGGATACTGAGGCACTTAGGGGTAAAATGGTGCCCCTGTAAGGGAGCCTTTCCTGTTCACACCACACTATCTACTGAGACCAAAGGGTCCTAGGAAACAAACACCACACTCCCTTCAAGCTTTACAAAGTACTCTCTGACACCAGGAGTTCAACTGGGTGTTTCCAGTTATATCCAAGAGGCTAATTCAGAGGCACCTTGTCTACCAAATCAGTGCGGGCCCTAGCTACTAGCAGGAAAGTTCTGGACACCATAAGCCTTTAATGAAATGCTCACAGCTGGGGTGGAAAAGCAACACTGACCCCACAAATAAAATGTGCTTATTTGCTTTCATCTAACCAACCTGTCTAACCCCATGGATGCTAGAATCCTAATATGTACCAGCCTACCATTCTTACGTTCCCCACCGCCTCTAAGCATGGATTCTGAAAGGCCTTAAGGCGGCACCCCAATCAGTCATGATATTTACTGAATCAATATCTTTGTCCCATAAACATCCTTCAATCTCTATCACAGGCACCCTCCTCTTATATCCTAGTGTCACATTTCTTTCAACGATCCAGTATCTCTTCACTATTCTCATCTCATAACACAGAACATTTTTGCCTTTCATGTAGAAGTGTCTCCCAGTGAAGAAACCAGGTGACTGCCATCACTTTAATCATTAAGAAGTGTGGGTACATGGGGAGCACCTGGGGAATACCATAAGCGACAGCTACAAAAGATTTAGGCTGAGAAAAGTAAATTTCAGTATCATTCAATAAAACGTTTCAAAAATAAGGGATAGAAAATCTGAAAAAGAATTATAAGTAGATGAAGGAAATAAGCAGGAAAAAGAGGCTGGATGCTATGAAAAATAGGACCTCTTTGTGGTAATAACAGTGACCACTGGGATATCTGTGTGTTCTAGGTAGATTTGGGGAAGTAGAACACATCAACCTTTCACCCCTTAGGAGATGACCAAACTCCATCTAGGGTTTCAAATCAAATAGGGAGTGAATCTGGTAAAACAAGATGTCAAACCGAGAGCAAGTCACGTGCATTCCGATAAATTTTATCAAACCAGTTCTTCCTGTTACACACAAAGGCAAACACACATATACCCTCTCCCTCCCTCCCTGCTGTCCCTCCCTCCCTCCTCCTCCTCCCCCCTTTCCCCTAACCCTTCCATTTCCTTCAGAGGAAGAGAATTTACACACACACACACACACACACACACTGTGGTGACTTTTACCATCCCTAAAACAGAAAATTTTCCCAGCCCTAACCTCTAGCCATAAGCTAATTCAACTTTACTGCCATAAAGGTAGAAACAAGAAATCAGTGCCAATGGGCCTGGGGCACTCCAGAACCAAAGAGAAGTGGGGTCCCTAACCTCCTCTAAGGGCATCAGGGGCCCAGGACCTCCTCTCGACCACACAAAAGAAGTGCTAATTAAAACTACATCAAGATTTCATTTTTCACCTATCAGATTGGCCAAGATCCCTAAGTTTCTTAGCACACTGCGTTTGCATGGGTATGAGAAAATACACACTTTCACACATTTGTTAGTAAGTGTGTAAATGGCCACCGCCTCCAATTTGAAAATCTCTACCAAAAATTTAAAATGTGTAGCCATTTCACCCAATTATTCCATTTCTAGGAACTATTCCTACATATATACAAACACTGTGATTGCAAGTTCTAGCTATTGATCAGAGGGGACTGGTTACATGATTTCTGGCAGATGTACACAAACTTTTACCATCCCTAAAACAGAAAATTTTCCCAGCCCTAACCTCTAGCCATAAGCTAATTCAACTTTACTGCCATAAAGGTAGAAACAAGAAATCAGTGCCAATGGGCCTGGGGCACTCCAGAACCAAAGAGAAGTGGGGTCCCTAACCTCCTCTAAGGGCATCAGGGGCCCAGGACCTCCTCTCGACCACACAAAAGAAGTGCTAATTAAAACTACATCAAGATTTCATTTTTCACCTATCAGATTGGCCAAGATCCCTAAGTTTCTTAGCACACTGCGTTTGCATGGGTATGAGAAAATACACACTTTCACACATTTGTTAGTAAGTGTGTAAATGGCCACCGCCTCCAATTTGAAAATCTCTACCAAAAATTTAAAATGTGTAGCCATTTCACCCAATTATTCCATTTCTAGGAACTATTCCTACATATATACAAACACTGTGATTGCAAGTTCTAGCTATTGATCAGAGGGGACTGGTTACATGATTTCTGGCAGATGTACACAAGGAAATACTATGCATTCGATAAAACCAAAAAGATGAGGACATACTCTGTACTCTTACAGGCTGTTATTAAAGCTTATTGATAAGTAAAAAAAATGCAAAGTGCACAACAGATGTATAGTACGCTACCACACATGTAAAAAAGTGGAACGATATATTTTGCATATATTATATATAATTACATATAAGAATACCTATATTCACTTGCATATGCATAAAATAATCCTCTAATGATACAAAAGAAATGGGTCATGTCAAGTGCCTTGGGATGGGGAACTGGATGGCTGGGAGAAAGAGTGGGAAGGATACTTTTCTCTCTGTACTCTTTTGTATCTTTTGAATTTTTTACATTTTTAAAAAAATTTTAATTGCTCTGAAGAACAAGAGTATTTGAAAGCTCACAGCCCATAACCCAATAAAATAACAGCATGGTGTTTACTGCAGAATCTGAAACAAGCAACCAAAATCTTCGGGCGCTTTGGCTGCCGCCTAGTGAGGAAGGAGATCATCACTAGGCGGTGTTTGGGCTCCAGCCACTCGGGAGAACGGCACGTGGTCGGCCTGCAACCTGAGGACTAGTGGAAGTGGCCTGGTGCTGGAGGAGACGCGGGGAGCTTCACAGGGGGCAAAGTCAGAGCTCGCAGAAAAGGGGCGAGGGGAAAGATTCCTAAGTAAGGGGGAAAGGCCTGAGGCCCTACTGAAAAAAAAAACCCAGCCCACACACAGACCAAATGATGCCTTGCTAGGGACATCCCAGACCCTGAAAGAGCCACCACGGGCTGGCTACCTCCTGGATCATCGCCCCGGGCTGAGCATCAGGGAAGGGAACCACAGAGGCTGGGACAGGACCTGGTGTGCCCTACTTGCTTCCTGCTTCTTTCTGCTCCAAACTCGGAGCACCAGCTTCCTTATGACTCAACTCTCAGCCACCTCACTTCATCCCACCCCAATCCTTCGCCACAATAATCTCTAGTTTCTAGTCTCCTTGTCCTCCTGGCATGCTGGTCCAGTCTACCTATAAAACAGCTTTCCCAACACAGAAAGTTCTCTCAGTGCAGTGTCAGCCTCCCTGAAAGACTGTTTCTCCCTGTTCCCATCAAAACTCTTAGAATGAACAATTCACTTGTGGTGACTATCAATTCTCTCCGGATTTATGCCAACGCCACTCCAACAGAGTGTGGGGGTATTCATTTCTTTCACCACCCATGACACGGTCTTTGCTATTTAGATCCACACCAAAAGGACCAAAGGAGCAGACAGTACCCATCTCTGGCCATAAGTACCTATGGGCTAGGGTAGGGGGGCACGGCAAGAAATTGAGATCGAGTGAGAATGAGGGGAAAAAGGAGACAACTAAGTTAAATACATGTTTTTCAAGTTGCAGACTTTTAGATTTATATGGTGGCTGGCTACCAATGTCTAACATCTCCTCCTATACCTGCTCATCAGAAAACTTTCACCGAAAACATAGCCAAACCCCCAATTAGAATGGCACCATGATAAAGTTCTCTAAATTCTGTTTGTCATTATTTTGTCTTTGAAATAAGAAGAGCACCAAGTATTGAGAATTTGCCCCCAAAAGACTGTTAAGTGCATCCTTCCATAAAGAGAAAAAAAAAAATCACAGCATGTATGTTTTGGGTTTAAAAAGTAAGTGTGAAAAAAAAAAGTAAGTGTGTTTGGTTTAAAATAAAAGATATTTTTTAGTGGGATCTGGCTGGAAGGAAATTGCATTTCCCAAACCAGTCTCCCTAAAGCCACGTAAAGGTATACTGCATATATTAGATATATAAGAATACCTGTATTTGCTCATATACGCATAAAACATTCCCGGGATAATACAAAACAAACAGACCACACTGGCTGCCTTTGGGAAGGAAAACCAAGAAAGATCAGACGCCCATCCCTCCAGCTGATCCTCACGGATAAATGAGCCGACGAGCAATGAACTGCTTTTTTTTTTTTTTTTTTAAAACATCTTTATTGGGGTATAATTGCTTTACAATGGTGTGTTAGTTTCTGCTTTATAACAAAGTGAATCAGCTATACATATACATATGTTCCCATATGAACTGCTTTTTAAGAATGAAAATACGTTAACCTCACACGTACAAGAAATATTAGGAAGTTCTCACACTTCGTGTTATCAATGGAGAAAAAGCATAGATGAATTGAGACAAAGGAGAAAACCCAGAAGGCAAGACCGAGGCTGAAGAGTAAGGCTCCCATGCAGAGAACACTGACTGTGTGGGAAACACTGGGCAGCTGTGCGGGGCCTGCTGTGGCTACGGGGGTGCGCAGGGGCCCGACACCAGCGCCCCGAGAGCCGCGGGTGATCTGCTGGGAGCAGTGGGCAGAGAGGGACAGGCTTCAATCAAGGGGGCAGGAGGATCACATTCGTGTTTTTTAGGATGATTTTTGTCCAAGACGAGGATAACGGATTTGAAGAGGCCAGTGGTGGAAGCAGGAAGAAAGAGTCAGAGGCTGACAGATTAGATTAGGTGACAGAGGGCAGCATGAACTGAGGAAGTGCAGAGAAACGGACAATGGAGAGAGGTATTTAGAAAGTGATATGGCTAGTACTCAGTAGCCGATGGGCAGACGGGATGAGAGGGGCATCAGAAACAGCCAGCCGTGTACTGGCCCACGTGCCAGGGGCGTGGAGCCAGGGGCAGGAGGGTGAGAACTGCTTTTGTGGGGAAAGACACATTTAAAGTGACAGTGGGGGGACTTCCCTGGTGGTCCAGTGGCTGAGACTCCGTGCTCCACCACAACGAAGATTCCGCACGCGGCAACAAAGATCCCACGTGCTGCAACTAAGACCTGGGGCAGACAAATAAATAAATAAATAAATAGATAGATATTTAAAAAACAAAAAAAAGTGACACTGGGACATTCAAGTGAAGACATCTGGCAGGTGGTGAGATGTGGCCATCAGGGTCCATGTAGCTAAATAGTAACAGAGTGAGAACTAGACCCAGGGATCCCCAACACACAAGGGGCAGGTGAAGGAGGGAAATTGAAATAAAAAGCTTAGGAAGAGGCAGTCACAGAAGCAGGAGACAAACCAGGAGAGGACAGTGGGAGCAGGAGGGTCAATTCTAAACCCACGCCAGCAAAATCACAAACGACTACGTGACCTACGTGGTTAGGATCACTTGTGAACAGTAAACCACAAAATGACCTATCAACACACCACGACAGAGAAGCAGGAAAGAATATTTACCATTTCTTTACACACCACTGTCAACCACCCACCAACATAGGATGTGCTCAGTATCTGAAATTTCAAGGGGAAAAACATCCAACACCTGAACGAAAAAATCAAAAGTGCGAAAATATTAAGACTGTTCATTCCAATGGCTGGGACTGAATTCCACATAAGCACCTCTGAAATGCCAAGCCCATGAGCTGCAACACTGCTGACCCAGAGTCCCTAAAAGCCTTCCCCCGTTCCCAGAGGCCACCCCTCTTCCAATCAGGCAGGAAGGACTTGAATACAAGGCCACAGAGGAAGCTAGGAGAGAGCGAGGCTGCCATCAGCCCATGCGCATGGCAACATGGGGAATGAGTGACCCCGGCCCAGCCTAGCATCACACCCAATCCCTATTAATCCCCTACCACCAAAATCTTCCACTTTACATCCTCTCATCTACATGGCTAACTCAGGTTGGCATTTTGCTGTCTGGGACATGGAGTTCAACCAAACCAAGTTGAAAGGAGTAAGAAGGAAACCTAAGAACTGAAGAAAGAAAAACACATCAGCCATGAAAACCACAGACTGCTGTCCCGAAAAAGGCCCCTTGCTCTCATCTTAAACAGAAGGCAATGCTCCAAACAGGAGGAGGGACCTACACTGACACCAAACAAACATTAAGGGAATCAGACTGCTGCAGAGTACTACAATGGTCTGTTAAATCCATTCCAGCTCATTCGTGTTACAGAAAAGAGAAGGAACTTGCCCAAGGGCATGCAGAGTCTGCCTGGACCTGGGTGAGAACGTGTCTGGCTTTTCTGCACAATCCCATGAGTCCTTCTAATGGCCAATGGCTGCCAAATACTTCTATCCAGCCCCAGCTCTCCCCAGAGCTCCAGCCCCATATATCCTACCGACTCCTTGACACGTCCTCTTGGCTGTCCCTAAAGCTCAAATGCAACACCGATCTCATGATCTTGCCTCAATACTCCCAACACTAGCTTTTCATTCAGGGCTTCTAGGCTTAACAGATGACATCACCATCCATGCGGTTCCTGAGACAAAGGCCAGGAAATCGTGTCCAGTGTTTGAAATCTAGCCCTACCAGTTCCTAGCTGTGACCGAAGGCAAACTAAGTAAGGTCTTTATACTTCAGGTTTTGTCATCTGAAAAATGGGATAATGACAGGAATTACCTCCTAAGATAGCTCTGAGCACTGCAAGAGAGGTGTGTATAAAGTGCTAAGCTCATAGAAAACATCTTTGTACGCACAGCTCCCTCTATCCTCTTGCCTGCTCTCCCCCGCCCCACCCCCCACCTGGTTAACACGGTTCAACCCTTTCCCTTTCAGCTGGAGTGTGACTCCCCTCTGCAAGCCTTCCTTGATCAGCCCCTGCCTGCCACGGCCAGGACCTAACTTCCCGCCACCATTTTTCATCCTCAAACCACACTGTAATTTCCACTCACCACATATCATAATTATGTATTTACTTTGTGATGGTCTGATCAATGGCCATCTCCTCCAAGAGTCTATAAGCTCCATGAGGGCAGGGACTGGATGTGTTATACCTCATTTTTGTATTCTCAACACAATACCTGGCACTTAATAGGTATTTAGTAAACATTAGTTGCTTGAAGCGCTCAAGAAGCACGTTTACCAGCAGAAAAACGGACCTAGAGATTAGAAGAGAAGTCCCAGGACACCAGTCCAAGTGAGAGCCCATGGCAATCTCAGCCAGGTGGCTACGCAGAAAGAGCCCAGTGAGCCCCATCCAACCACGGCGAGGTTCGGGATTTACTGCTTGTTTGACCGTCATTCTAACAGTTCAGGATGTGGTCTCCACAGCACTAGAACAGACTCTGTTAGAAACATGCATGGCCACACCTCACAGATTTTTTACATGAATCCCAGTCCCTCCGATACCTTTCCTAATGTAACCATCACTCCACAGTGGGTGTGATTCTCATGTTTAAAAACACGTATTTTTGTACCACAGGACCTCTAAATGCAGCCAACTACTCCATCTGCGGCTCAGCTGAAGAAACAACTGTCTGTTCCAACCTGGGGGTAAAACTGAGCTCTACTGGACCTAGGTACCAATAAGGGATTTTCAGGAATATTTTTACTACACCCTATGTTTATTTATACAGCAACTCTAGAACCCAGCCTCCTTGTAACATGGGACTCTAATGTATATAGGAAAGTATTTGAAAGAGCAGGTTTTGACATTGGGCAGGCCTGGTTCGAATTCTGGCTCTGCCACTTACTAGTTATGAATGAAACCTTAGACCCATGACTTGACCTCTCTCGGCCAGTTACCTCATCTATACTAAGAGACACAACAATACCTAGATCTGATAGTTGGAGGAAGAATTATACACAAATACACAGCATATGGCTGAATTATCTACCACCTTTAAGAAAATTCTTTGTACACAGAGATCTACCGCAGAAGTTAAGTTCTGTACCACGCCTAACACAGAGCCCCATCCCCAGAGGCTATAAAGTGAACACCTCAATCTCCCTTTGCCTTGTTTATTCTCTTCTAGAATACCAGCCCACTTCTTTATGGGACTATCTGACATCACCCATCTACTGTGAGAAATCCCTGAGCATAAATGATCCTTCTTCCTAAGTTGGACAATTGAAATGTTATACAAACCACCCTACTTCCTCTTGTCTTCAGAATCAAACAGCCAATCCAGTTTTCTCAGGGTTTTTCTCATGCTGACATACACATACACCCTTTTTCGGGACTATGACTTCACCAGCATAGGACTCAGAAATACTACACAAGATAACAGTTGCAGACACGGGAAAAAATAAGAGCTCTTTATCCAAAGGAAACACTGGAGAAAGGGAAGTTGAAATTTGTTAAGTTGTGGTGTAGCCAGGAGAAAGTGGGAGATCACTTGTGCTTCTGCCATATGGTATCGATTACAAACAGGAAACTAGTTGCTGCCACTTGTAAAATAACTGTTCTCCAAACAGCATTGAACTAGGCACTGAGAGAAAATACAGGAGAACCACCTCTGCCTTCCAAAGCTTGCAGTATAACTGGAGGCACAAAACAAAATGGGCAATAGCGAACTATGCACTGAATAAGTAATATTAAAGAATAAGGCAGAGATAAGATAGGCTGTTTTGGGAAAAGTAGAGGCCTCCTGAAGGAGGTGCCTGCTGATTAAGCAGATAAAGGTGGAAGGGCATTTTAGACATACCAAAGACTAAGAACCAGACCGGATTAGTCTAGAGACACTGAGAAGGGGAGAAACACACACAGTAGAAACAATTTAGGAAAATACACAAGCAACAGAACAAGAAGTACAATATTTGCATTAGGGGACAGTTTTATGTCCTGCTTACAAAACCAAAACAAACAAACAAACAAAAACAGGGCCATCAAGAAGCCATACCCCCGAAGTCTCCCACTGGCATAACCCCACAGCGGCGTCACTTACCCGGATAAGGGAAGCCTGATGCCGAAGGGGTTTTGCTCCTGGGCCCCCCAACGAGGGTCCCTCAGGCTGGACAAGGGGCTGTCTAGCTTCATAAGGAGCTGAAACAGCAGGAGGGAAAGTCAGCATGGTAGACAAAGATTCCACGCAAAAATTATGATTTCACACACAAATTGCTACAGTGTCTGCTTTTCAGGGAAGAATTAGCAAAAGAATTAGAGTTTACAGGGAAAGGGCAACCTAAGACAAACAAACCTTGGTGCCCCTGGGTACAATTTAACTGAACAATCTAAAGACAGTCACCCAATTCATGATAAGGCAGGAAAATATTTATATCAGGTTAAGATTAGGAATAAATTAGAAAGGTGGAATGGTGTGAATCTAAACTGGGATAAAAAATAATGAGAGTAGTTAGAAAAGTGCCACGGGCTTCCCTGGTGGTGCAGTGGTTGAGAGTCCGCCTGCCGATGCAGGGGACACGGGTTCGTGCCCCGGTCTGGGAAGATCCCACATGCCGCGGAGCGGCTGGGCCTGTGAGCCATGGCCGCTGAGCCTGCGCGCCCGGAGCCTGTGCTCCGCAACGGGAGAGGCCACAACAGTGAGAGTCCCGCGTACCGCAAAAAGAAAAAAAGAAAAAAAAAAAGAAAGAAAGAAAAGTGCCATGTTTTAAGTGTTCAAATTCTAAATATAAGGTAAATTCTATATATACCCTGCTATTTAAAAGGCTTCCATTCATCATCCACACCCCCAAAGAAGAAAAGGAATATGCATTTTGAACATTAAGAATCAACATTGTCATTTATTTTATTTTTTTAATACTTCTTTTAAAATTTATTTATTTGACTGCATTGGGTCTTCCTTGCTGCATGCAGGCTTTCTCTAGTCGCGGCGAGCAGGGGCTAGTCTTCGTTGCGGTGCATGTGCTTCTCATTGTGGTGGCTTCTCTTGTTGAGGAGCACGGGCTCTAGGCACGTGGGCTTCAGTAGTTGTGGCACACGGGCTCAGTAGTTGTGGCTCCTGGGCCCTAGAGTGCAGGCTCAGTAGTAGTGGCGCATGGGCTTAGTTGCTCCGCGGCGTGTGGGATCTTCCCGGACCAAGGCTTGAACCCGTGTCCCCTGCATTGGCAGGCGGATTCTTAACCGCTGCGCCACTAGGGAAGCCCCTATTTTGTTTTATTTTTGAAAATAAATGCCACTGTCATCTTTTCCTTAACAGAAAGAATGTAAAACCAAGTAGAGAAAACTACAAAAAAGAATAAATGCATTTTATATTTATTATTTTATCACTTAATAACCAAACTAAAAATAATTTTGCTACCTTGAAGAAAAAGTTTTAAGCCACCAAAATGAATGCATTTTTTTCATTCCTTTTATTTCCAGAACACTTAATAACAACCTTGCCAATATGGTAGGAAAAGTTAAATGTAACCAGGTAGTATTCAGCTCCAACAGAAAGGAGAAATTATCACTTAAAATGAAACCATTTCTGATCTCTGTGGGTTAACAGTTCAGGTTTTTGGAAGTATATAAACAAGTAAAATGCCTGTTTTCTGTAGCTTCTTATAAATAAAATCAGGTAGAGACAGCAGAGCAGCCTATTATGGCATCACCTTCAGCACACTCTGAACTTTTTAAAATAAAGAAGGTATAACAGCACGCTAAGAACAGCAAACCACTCTTGGCTCACAACTGCTCTTTGTATTTCCTCCAAGGAACTGGAACACAGTATTATAACACATTAAATTACATTAAAACATCAAAATCACTGCCTGGCAAACCATGACATGGATTTCCTGACCCTGCTAAGAATGTATTAAAAATACAAAACCTGCAAAAGAAACATACACAGAGAGCACATAGTCCAAATCTTAAATAAGTCTCACATGGTAAGCAGGTGCTGCCCTCAAAGAAGGATTTTTAAGATCATTCCATTTTGATGGAACATCAAATTTAACTCCTGTCAGGAGGCTTGAACCACAGCAAACTGTACCACGGCTGGGATACCAGTGGTCATGAGCTTCTCCTGGGAAGCTGACCTCACATGCCTCTGCCTCTGGCTCCCCTCAGAGGGAGGGAGCTTCTACTGCTCAGGAGGGACACGTGTGGAGGGAGGGCGCCTGGCCCATAGCTCCAGTCCCTCACCAACAAGGGTCTTCCTTCCCTTGGAAGAGACAAACACATCTTATCAATAAAGCCTGAACACTCAGCCGCATGGTGGGTCATTTTTGGAGAAGCCTGGCCTCAATGGCAAATTTTCTCTTCCTACTACTGTGGGAAGTCTGAGTTGTCCATACCTGCCTGTGACTGGAAAGATGAGTGTCTAAAGCCCTCTGGTCGCAAATCTTAGACACGTGCTCCAATCAGCTCTACTGGCACCACAGCTGATATTCAGGCCACCATCAGTCTGACTCCTGCCTCGCTCCTCAACTAAAGCTGAACTCAGGAGATAAAAAGGTAAAAGGTAAAAGGCTCGTTGCCTCTACTCTCCTTCCTCCCAAATAAAGCCTGAAACATGCAACTCAATGCAAAATAAACAATTCTTAGATCCCCTTATAAGAGGTTGAATAAGGAACTAGAAGTACCACCTTTCTCCAAGGAGAGGAGTATAAAATGAACCCTAAAGATTTCATCACTCTGAGATTCGTGTCAAACTAGAACAGAGACCACAACTACCTGCCCCATAAAGACTCCCCATCTGCAGTCACCCAATGAATGATATCCAGAAGGTGACTTTCAAGAATACTTAAGAGCTTCAAAAATAAAACGGGGGCTTCCCTGGTGGCGCAGTGGTTGAGAGTCCACCTGCCAATGCAGGGGACACGGGTTCGTGCCCCGGTCCAGGAGGATCCCATGTGCCGCGGAGCGGCTGGGCCCGTGAGCCATGGCCGCTGAGCCTGCGCGTCCGGAGCCTGTGCTCCGCAGAGGGAGAGGCCACGACAGTGAGAGGCCCGCGTACCGCAAAATAAATAAATAAATAAATAAAAATAAAACGGGTGCCAGATTCTAGAGACACAAAAGGAAATATGAGGGAATATCTGAGCACCTACAATGTGCCACGAGTTATGCTAGGAACAGATGTTTACATAACATTCCTCGTTTCATCCACAGAGCAAACCTCTGAGGCAGAGATGATTCCATTTCACAGATAAGGGAAACTGAGGCTCAGAAAAGCAAAATACCCATAGTCACAGAGGCTAGAAATGGACAGAAATGAGAAATGTAGGCCCACTAAGTCTACCTTTAGGCCCTGGAGACGAACATCACAGCCCATGCTCTTAAGTGAGAAGATACCTAGAACTGATACATCAGAATAAGATGTATAAGAAAAAGTGGAACAGACATTGATTTTAAGGTAAGACATTAGATATCAGAAGAAACAGGTTATAAGAGTCAAAAGTAGTTGCCTCTGCCTAGAAGGAACATACCTCAATGTAATAAAGCTCATATAAGACAAATGCACAGCTAACATCATACTCAATGGTGAAAAGCTGAAAGCATTTCCTCTAAGATCAGGAACAAGACAAGGACGCCCACTCTCACCACTTTTATTCAACATAGTTTTGGAAGTCCTAGCCATAGCAATCAGACAACAAAAAGAAATAAAAGAAATCCAAATTGGAAAGGAAGAAGTAAAACTGCCATTGTTTGCAGATGACATGATACTATACATAGAAAATCCTAAAGCTGCCACCAGAAAACTATTAGAGCACATTAGTGAATTCAGTAAAGTAGCAGGATACAAAATTAATATGAAGAAATCTGTTGCATATCTATACACTAACAAAGAAGTATCAGAAAGAGAAATTAAGAAAACAATCCCATTTACCATCACATCAAAAAGAATAAAATACCTAGGAATAAACCTACCTAAGGAGGCAAAAGACATGTACTCAGAAAACTATAAGACACTGATGAAAGAAAACGGAAGACGACACAAACAAATGGAAATACATACCATGTTCTTGCACTGGAAGAATCAATACTGTTAAAATGACTACACTACCCAAGGCAATCTACAAATTCAATGCAATCCCTATCAAATTACCAATGGATTTTTCACAGAACTAGAACAAAAAATTTTTTTAATTTGTATGGAAACAAAGACCCCGAACAGCCAAAACAATCTTGAGAAAGAAGAATGGAGCTGAAGGGCTTTCCTGGTGGCGCAGTGGTTAAGAATCTGCCTGCCAATGAAGGGGACATGGATTCGAGCCCTGGTCCAGGAAGATCCCATATGCCATGGAGCACCTATGCCTGTGCGCCACGACTACTGAGCTTGCGCTCTAGAGCCCGCGAGCCACAGCTACTGAGCCCTCGTGCCGCAACTACTGAGCCCATGCACCTAGAGCCTGTGCTCTGCAACAAGAGAAGCCACTGCAACGAGAAGCCCATGCCCCACAACGAAGAGTAGCCCCCACTCGCCGCAGCTAGAGAAAGCCCGCGTGCAGCAACAAAGACCCAATGCAGCCAAAAATAAATAAATAAATGTATTTTTAAAAAAAGAATGGAACTGGAGGAATCACACGTCCTCACTTCAGACTATACCACAAAGCTACACTCATCAAAACAGTATGGTACTGGCACAAAAACAGACACATAGATAAATGGAACACGACAGAGAGCCCAGAAATAAACCCATGCACTTATGGTCAATTAATCTACGACAAAGGAGGCAATAATATACAGTGGAGAAAAGACAGTCTCTTCAATAAGTGGCGCTGGGGAAAGTAGACAGCTACCTGTAAAAGAATGAAATTAGAACATTCTCTAACACCATACACAAAAATAAACTCAAAATGGACTAAAGACCTAAATATAAGACCAGATACTATAAAACTCCTAGAGGAAAACATAGGCAGGACACTCTTTGACATAAATCAGAGCAATATATTTTTGGATCTGTCTCCTAGAGTAATGGAAACAAAAACAAAAATTTTAAAATGGGAGCTAATTAAACTCAAAAGCTTTTGCACAGCAAACGAAACCATAAACAAAATGAAAAGACAACCTGTGGAATGGGCGAAAATATCTGCAAATAATGTGACTGACAAGGGCTTAATTTCCAAAATATACAAATAGCTCATACAGCTCAATATCAAAAAAACAAACAACTCAATAAAAAAATGGGCAGAAGACCTAAATAGACACTTTTTCCAAAGAAGACAAACAGGTGGCCAACAGGCACATGAAAAGATACTCAATATCGCCAATTATTAGAGAAATTCAAGTCACAACTACAATGAGGTATCACCACACACTGGTCAGTATGGCCATCATCAGAAAGGCTACAAATGGGGCTTCCCTGGTGGTGCAGTGGTTGAGAGTCCGCCTGCCGATGCAGGGGACGTGGGCTCGTGCCCCGGTCCGGGAAGATCCCACATGCCGCGGAGCAGCTGGGCCCGTGAGCCATGGCCACAGAGCCTGCGCGTCCGGAGCCCGTGCTCCGCAACGGGAGAGGCCACAACAGTGAGAGGCCTGCATACCGCAAAAAAACAAAAAAAGGAAGTCTACAAATAATAAATGCTGAAGGGGGGGGGGAGAAAAGAGAACCCTCCTACGCTGTTGGTGGGAATGTAAATTGGTACAGCTACTATGGAGAACAGTATGGAAGTTCCTTAAAAAATTAAAAATAGAGTTGCCATATGTTCCTGCAATCCCACTCCTGGGCATATATTTGGACAAAAGTCTAATTTGAAAAGATACATGCACCCCAATGTTCAAAGCTGCACTATTCACAACAGCCAAGACATGGAAGCAACCTAAATGTCCATCAACAGATGACTGGATAAAAAAAGATGTGGTGTGTATACTTATATACATATACACACATATACATACAATGGAATATTATTTACCCATAAAAAAGAATGAAATAATGCCATTTTCAGCAACATGGATGGACCCAGAGATTATCATATTAAGCAAAGTAAGTCAGAGAAAGAAAAATATATTACTTATATGTGGAATCTAAAAAAGTGATACAGGACTTCCCTGGGGGTACAGTGGTTAACACTCCGCGCTTCCACTGAAGGGGACACGAGTTCAATCCCTGGTTGAGGAATTAAGATGCCACATGCTGTGTGGAGAGGCCAAAAAATAAATAAATAAATAAGTGTTTACAAAACAGAAACAGACTCACAGACATAGAAAGCAAACTTATGGTTACCAAAGGGCAAAGGAGGGGAGGAATAAATTTGGAATTTGGGATTAACAGATACACACTACTGTATATAAAACAGATAAACAACAAGGACCTACTGCATAGCACAGGGAACTATATTCGATATCTTGTGATAACCTATAATGGAAAAGAATCTGAAAAAGAATACATATATGTTTTATATATATATATATATATATCTGAGTCACTTTGCTGTACACTGAAACATTGTGAATCAACTGTCCTTCAGTTAAAAAAATAAACATTTTTTTTAAAAAGGAAAGAAAGTAGTTGCCTCTGGAGACCAGAAACAGGTTGAGTGGGAAGGAGAAGTATTACTGCCATTTAAACATCATCTTTTAAAATATAGATAAAATACAGATGGCAGTATCTGCCTCTGAGGGTTGTGGTAAGTAGAAAATAGTGCACATAAAGAACTCTGAACAATGCCTGACACGTAAGTCTTACCCAATGAGCATAAGCTATAGATACATCCAGCAAAGGAGGCTAGCAGGAGCCCGGAAGAGAGGCAGAAGAGAGGCTCTGAATCACAGACTGGTCCAAAGATGCTCAGTCTGATTTAAAACATACACATACACCCCTTTAGCCAGGAATCATGGCAGGGTCTTGGACAGAGAACCACCCCAGAAAAATGTATTCCTAGAAAATTGTCCTAGCAGCTAAGCTGCTTTCTGAAAATGCATAAATCCAAGTTTAAGGATCATGATGTAGGAAGGAGCAACAGAAACTTAGAAAACAATGTTTCAAGAACAAAAGAGTGCCCACAAGGAGATGTCACTTCACATGTAATAGAAAAGCTAAGATTAAAAACACTGAAGAAAGAAACTAGAGTACCAACTGCTGGCAAGGAGCACTGAACTCTCATATATTGCCAGTGGGAGTATGCAGCCACTTGGTGAAACTCTTGGGCAGTTTCTTATACACCTACCCTAAGGTGCAGTAATTCCACTCCTAGGTGTCAGGAAAATGACAACAATGTCACAAAAAGACACACACGAATGTTCATAGCATCCTTATTCATAACAGCCAAACCCTGGAAATAACCTAAATGTCCATCAACAGAAGAATGGATCGTCACACCATGATACATTCATACAATGGAACAATACTGGGTAATAAAAAGGAACAAACTATTGAGATACAACACCATGGAGAATCTTAACCACTGTGCTGAGGGAAAGACACCCGAGAGCACAGTCATTCAATATGATTCCATTTATATGAGGTTCTAGAAAAAGCAAAACTAGCCTACGATGATAAAAATCAGAACTATGCTTGCACTGGGGGGGCACGGGCGGGGAGGGAGTGACTGGAAAGGGGCATCTCTGAGGTGACGGAAATGTTGGTTTTAATGTCAAGCAGACTACTTTTTTATTGAAGTATAGCTGATTTACAATATTAATTTCAGCATAGTGATTCAATATTTTTATAGATTATATTCCATTTAAAGTTATTATAAAATAATAGTTGTATTTCCCTGTGCTGTACAATATATCCTTGTAGCTTATGTATTTCCTACATAGTAGTTTGTACCTCTTAGTCCCCTACTCCCCCACCCTGCAACCACTAGTTTGTTCTCTATATCTGTGAGTAGGTTTCTGTTTTGTTATATTCATCTATTTTATTTTTTAGATACCACATATAAGTGATAACATACAGTACTTGTCTTTCTCTGTCTGACTTATTTCACTAAGCGTAATTCCCTTTTTAGGTCCATCCACATTGCTACAAATGGCAGAATTTCATTCTTTTCTATGGCTGAGTAATATTCTACTGTGTGTGTGTATGTACGTGTATCTTCATTCATCTGTTGATGGACACTTAGGTTGCTTCCATACCTTGGCTATTGTAAATAATGCTGCTATGAACACTGGGGTCCATGTATTTTTTCAAATTTGTGCTTTCATTTTCTTCAGATATATACTCAGGGGTGGAATTGCTGGATCATATAGTAGGGAAATATTTTATTCATGATCAAAATGGTGGATACATGAGTATATCCATTTGTTAAAACTCAAATTGAAGATTTTATTTTATTTTAAAGAGTTCTTTTTTGATATGGACCTTTTTTTTGTTTTAATTTTTGGCTGTGTTGGGTTTTTCTTGCTGTGTGTGGGCTTTCTCTAGTTGCGGCGAGCGGGGGCTACTCTTCGTTGCAGTGCGCAGGCTTCTCATTGCGGTGGCTTCTCTTGTTGCGGAGCACGGGCTCTAGGCACGTGGGTTTCAGTAGCTGTGGCCCGCAGGCTCAGTAGCTGGGGCTCGCGGGCTCTAGAGCGCAGGCTCAGTAGTTGTGGCGCACGGGCTTAGTTGCTCCGCAGCATGTGTGATCTTCCCGGACCAGGGCTCAAACCCGGGTCCCCTGGATTGGCAGGCAGATTCTTAACCACTGCGCCACCAGGGAAGTCCTGATGTGGACCATTTTTAAAGTCTTTATTGAATTTGTTACAATATTGCTTCTGTTTTATGTTTTGGGGTGGTTTTTTTTGGTTTTTTGTTTTGTTTTGTTTTGGCCCCAAGGCATATGGGATCTTAGCTCCTTGACCAGAGATCAAACCCGCACCCCTGCACTGGAGGGCGAAGTCTTAACCACTGGACCGCCAGGGAAGTCCCTCAAGTTGAAGATTTTAAATGTGTGCATTTTATCACATGTAAATTTTACCTCACTTTTTTTTTTAAAAAAGGCTAAGAAAGAATGAAAGCATGGACAACCTTGACACACGCCGCTAAAAGAGCGAAGGAGAGAAGCAGGTCATTTCCTTGCCACTGGGGGAATGAAAGCCCAATTTGAATGGAAGGAGGAGAAAATGGAGCATGAAGCAGAGAGAGCTGGTACAGACAAGTTTTTTAAGGAATATTAGAAAAAAAGAGTAGAACCTGGTGACTCGGTAGAACAAAAAACGACCCACCTGTGAATTAAAATCCAAAAACTAGGCACCATGCTAGGCATAGGACTCCAATTTCCAAACCCAGATGAAATTAAGGAAAAAAAACCCACTTCTAAAAATAGGGAAATTCGGAAGGAGAGACTATAAGGAAAATGAAGAATTCTCAACCCCGTTTTATTTCAGACACCAATGGGACACTCAGGTTCCAGGGGAGTGATTTTTCGTTCCTATCCCCCAACAACATTATCTTGCATTTGCATAGGATTCAATTTCCAATCAGATTTTATACTCATGTTCTCGCTTATCCTCACAACACCCCTATAGGATACTATTACTCCATTTAAAAAGAGGAGAGGAAAATCATGGTTCAGAGCAGTAAGTGGCTTGCCCAAGGTCACATAGCTAGTCACATAAACCCTCACCTTCTGATTCCAATCAAAAGATTTTTCCATCATGCTACACCTGCTTCTCTCGGCAAGATTATAGTCTCTTTAGTCCAGCCTAGCACACATTTTGTTTTAAATCTGTTTCCCTCTAGAAGTCACCACTATTTTCAATGCAGCAAAAACCTGCAGAAACTGGGTCACTTTCAGTTACAGCTCACCGAATTTTAAAAAAAGGCGGGGAGGCGGGGGGAGTTACGGATATCCAATTCTAGAATACCTTTAATTGGTCATATCTTAAGCTAGGAACCTGAGCCCCACAAGGACAAGATGCTACAGTGAATTTATGGAGCTTTAAGCATTGCAGCCAGGGAGTCAACTCTGCAAGTTATTCTCAGAAGCAAGTAACGTATTCTACCACTAACATGGCCAGCACAGTGCAAATGTGAGCAAGCAGGCAACCCCACAACTGGGCACTTCACACACCTGAGCACAATGCCTCCCCTGGCATTTCCCTTATTCTTAGTCCCAAACACAAGAGCTAAATATTTTCATTTATGTGCTCAGTCTTTAAAGGTTGAATCAACTCTTCTGCAGAGTTCTATTTTTTAAGTAGTTTCATAACAGCAGTTATCATATAAATATGTTTGGTGGCTTTGCAGAAAGGAATAACTATTCCAAAACAATACAAATCCTTCACGTGCTATGTTCCTGTGTAATGAAATTTGTATATGAAGGATTAAATCATCTAAATCATTATCTACAAGTCTAAAGATGAACTAGTTTGTAGGACAGAAAACAAGGCATTACTAACACAGATTTCATTTTATATTTTTTTTAACCTTGCTTGAGAGTATAAAATTAAATTCAGCCCTGTCTCCAAAGCCAGAGGTAATTAAGTCAGGAGACTGAGCAGCTGGTGGCGTTGCTGCCCGATAGATGAAGGAGCCTCTAAGACACTGCCTGGGACAGCTGGCCTCTTACCTGGATGCATCTGCTCCGTGCTTTTCCGCAGTTTGCTGTAGCCATGGCTCAAGGGCACCCTCTGGTAATGAGGCGGGGAAGAAGGAGGGGAGGCGAGGGGTGACATCGTGGGAGACTGCGTTTCCTGCTTCAAAGAACCAGAGCAGAGTTCAGAGACGATCACTCAAGGAGCCTGGCGCTCTGAGCTGCAGTTATGAAGTATAACGCAACTCTACTGCCAGTAAGCAGGCTGCTTTAATAAATGGAGGAGATGTTTTCTCAGAAACGCAGCTTGGTTAAAAAGCAGTGTCTGAGGATTCAAAAGTCTCCCAGAGAACAGTCTCGCCGGAGCTCAGTTACCTAAATTACTAAAACAAGCCTGAAACACTTCCAGTTACTCCAATAATATTTTCCTTGGGGAAACGAAAGACACTGATCACATGAAATAACATTCATACTCCCCAATTTTGATCTCTTCGTGAACAGATTCAATTTTCATTCATTAATAAAGGCTCCTATTTCCTGGATTTACACTTACCAAGTCTTCCAACAATGTGGATTTTTTTTTTTAATATTTTAAATGGTTAATGCTAAATATTCTGGGACCTGGCTAGCCAAAGTAAAATGCCAGCTTTTTTTTTATACTGAGAAATTGCAAAACAATTCATTATGGGTAAACCACTCCAACTAGCCTATTCCTAAACACTAGGATGGAGCCTTAATAAACTACAATTCAAATCTCAACTCGAATGTGAACTTTATGTAGGACCCCAGGCAAGACAAGCAACCTTCTAACTCAACTACTGGGTTTCCTCTTTTTTTTTTTTTTTTTTTTTTTTTA
>NW_020172727.1:637890-664006 GCF_003031525.2 Neophocaena asiaeorientalis asiaeorientalis
CTTTTTTTTTTTTTTTTTTTTTAAAATGCTACCAATAGACTGGTAACTTTGGAATACCCAAGTAACAAGGAAACAGTACTTTTCATCAATATAGAGACTATATAGGTGCTCTTAGTCAAAAATAATAATAATAATGCAATCTGAGATACTAATCAAGTACTCTTTTTCAAGTAAAAGAAAAGAATATTTGCTTTGAATTGTAAGCTCACACCCACAGACTGGGTGGGCCTAGCATAAGGCCAGACTGAAGTGAAAGGATGTGTCCTCAATCACGCAGCCAGGGGATGGGCCTGGAAAGTTCCCAGGGCATCCGACCATCCTGGGATAGTGGACCCTCATTCCTCTCCAAATGCTGGTGGGAAAACATGCCAAAGAGTATTGGCTGAAGATTCTGATACAGGCATACCTCATTTTATTGCACTTCACAGATATTACTCTTTTTTTTTTTTTTTAAACAAATTGAAGGTTTGTGGCAACGCTGCATCGAGCAAGTCTATTGGCGCTGTTTTTCCAAAAGCATTTGCTCACTTCACGTCCCTGTGTCACATTTTGGTAATTCTTACAAATATTTCAAACTTTTTCATTACTATTGTATTTTTAAGGTAATCTGTGATCAGTGATCTTTGATGCTACTACTACTTGCTAAGATGACAGCAGTTTTTAGCAATAAAATATTTTTTTAATTAAGGTATATACATTGGGGGTTTTTTTAGCCCTAATGCTCTTGCACACTTAGTAGACTACAGTATAGTGTAAATGTAACTTCTGTATGCACTGGGAAACCAAAAAGTCGTGTGACTCGCTTTATTGTGGCCGTCTGGAATGGAACCCGCACTACCTCCAAGGTATGCGCCTGTACACCTTTTTAATCTAAATCCCTAAAAAAAAATAAAATCAAATCAATCAATCAATCAATCCCTGAAGAACTAGTTTAAACATATGAGAATTATGAAAGCAACAGAACATGCTACACCTAACTTAAATATGAAACTTCTGCAACGATACCTCAAATATCCAGCATTATCAGGGTGAGCCATATACATTAGTTTTCCAACTTAATCCTTTAATTGTCTTGCATTTGAAAACATTTTGATTGGTCTTCCTAAACATAACAGATTTCTCTTCCTTATAGAAGATACTATAATTGAATATAATTTGACTTTTCTGCATAATTCAGTATCTTATCTTCTTTGGAAGTATGCGATGTACCCTGATGCCCTGAGGGTTCACTAATGTGTAAGTCTATTTTACCTCTTCTTGATAGGCTCACTCATCTGGAATTTACACTTTGGTCTCTACCAGTCACTATCTGACTATTGCAAATAGTGGTCTAATTTTAAAAGCCCATCCACCCTATTCTTGTTCCGGCTACACATGTAATGGCAGCATTTCCCAACACAGCACTCCAAACATGCTCCCCAAGAAGGGATTCCCTGGTGAAAGGAGTTTAGTACATGCCGATGTCCATGTCTCTTTATTGCAGGACTTCTCAGGGCTTTTACTGTGCTAATGTGCACTGTGAACGTCTAAGACTGAGTATTTAGCCTTTCCCCCAAGAATAGGCCATGAAGCAGCATTCTCCAAACATATCTAACCAGAGAAACCTTTTCTCCAGGTTTTTTTGGAAGAAAGGACTTATTAAACACTCCCAGAAGTTACATTTCAAAGAACCCATTTGGAAATGGTGATTAGAGACATCAAATAAGTGTGTTAAATCAGTAGCCTTACTTGAGACACAATTCTACATTAAAGTAAGCTCTAAATGGCCCATAGGTGGCTCATGGTAATGGTAATTTCTATGCATCAGCCTCTTCTCCTTGCTACAAGGAAACTTTACTGGCTCACTTCCAAGTCTATAATTGTAACCCAGATGGTGCAATTCACTGGAAGCTCGACAGCAGCTAAGAGGCACTGCTCTGTGAGGATTCACGGTCAAAAGCAAACAGACATGCCTGATCAGACTATTTACCTGTTTATCCTCATCATCCATTCTTTTGAAGGTATTTTTTTCTGTGATTAAATACGGAATCTGAACTTTAGTTCCATGCAGCTCAGCCATGTTCCCAAACCGGATCTCAGCATCAGTTTTTGACATCATAAAGCGAGGCAGCGGCAGTTCTTTAGGAGCAGAATCAGAGAAGCTCAAGTGAGACTTTATTTGAAAACTGCAAAAAAGGGAACTCAATGGCCAAAAGATGAGTCACTTTTGAGGAAAAATTCCAGAACACTAAATATAGATTAAATTTGATTTCAACACAATAAGGACTCCTATAATAATGTCATAATAGAAAAATGCTACAGTTTAACACGGTATCCTGGCTCAACGTTTTTAAATGCTGTTGAATCATCGCAGAACAAATTCAGGTTTTGGACAGATCTCCCACTTCAGCCTTCAGTTCGGCACCAAGAAAAAGGATGTGACATCGTAGAACTCAGTATCAAGTGACAAACGGTAGCAGGCAGAACTTATATAGTGCTTATTATATGCCAGACACTGTATTAAGATCTGCAAATATTAACTCATTTAATCCTCACAACTCACTACAGTAAGATGATCATTAGCCTCCTTTTATAGATGTGGAAACAGAGCAGAAGGAGCTAAGAAGACACAGCTCATCTGTGGCAGAGCTGGCTCTTCACCAGCCAGTGCTGCTGACCTACAGAAAGGCCCCTCATTCCCAGGACAAACCTACTGCATACAACACTTTCTCACCTTATGTCATTGCTTAAAGAATTTTCACACTCAGTCTCCAGTTGTCTTTTCATAATGGAATAAGGAAAATGGTATAAAGTTAGAGCAATCAGTCCAACGTTCAGTCAGATTCTACTGTCAAAACCATTAGCTACACTCTATGCCACAAAGAGCTGAAACCCAACTGTCTGGTATATTTACTTAGCTTTCAAATTTCTAACAAAACTATTCTGAAAACAGAAATGATACTTTGGCACACTTCGAGTTCTCAGCACAGCAAATCACACACAACACAGCACAAGAATGCCAAAAATGGGTATAATATTCTGGATTAGGCATAATGATTTGCATCTGGATCCATTGTTCGGGATAATACTCATCAGTGTGCCTCTGCCTTCCCTTAGCTCCCTCTTCCAAAAACACAGCTGCACTTCCAATGATTGAAGCTGTGCTAAAGCCAGAAAACCTCTTAGCAACAGCAAGCAGTATCCCAGCTCCCCAGGCAAAGAAGGCCCCTGGTTCTCTAATATCCACATCATGTTTATTTTTAGTTGCTATGTCCACATTTGATTTAAAGAAGTAGGCAATATGACAAATCCCTGCGTGATCAATCAGCCAAGGGCCCAAGAGACATAAATAGAATAACCAATCTGGAAAATTAAACCAAGACTTTCCTCTAAAGACAGGATGGCCACCATTTTTAATGTTTTACTCTTCCCTAACCATGGCAGCTCTCCAACACTCAAGGCAGGAATGGACTTCAAAAGAAAAAAGGCAAGAAAAAAGAAAGTCTAGATTCTTAGTAAATCAAATATCAGCTAATCCTATGGTTCTCTTCTCAGAAAGGTATTTGTTTCAACTCAGTCTGCAAAAAGGATCTAACACACATGGAACGAGATCACATAAAATAACTTGCACTCTAATCTGCCCATGAGAGGATGATGCTACTTCCAAGCCCTATTTGAGGGAGAAAAGAAGTAAATGCTTGGCATTTGTAAGCTCCCTGACCAGCGTTTCACTGGTGTTCAACAGATAACTCTGGGAGCAATGGAACACAAACCCGGCTGATGAATATCAACTATTACACTAGAGCCCCCAGCTGTCCTTTAGGACACCGTCACATCACACGCTCTCCTTCCCTGGCTATGGCATTTCTCCAAAATTGTTCACCTGGGAAAGAACCTCCCTCCCCCCGCCAGTAGCAAAAGACAAAATACAGCTGAATTTCGCTCGTACTTTCTTTGTCTACAAGGTTTTAAACAACTCTCACTTAACACAACTGTAACCATATATAATGATATCCCTATCATTGAAAAGGTTAACGAAGGTGCTATTTTTCTTAAGCTGCTGCAAGCTTTTTTTTTAATGCTGCAAGCTTTTAAAAAGTGAAAAGTAAAACTCTAGTTTGTCGATGTTCAGTCTAAATGTTGTTTCCTAGTCATGTGTACACCAAATGTAACAGGGCAACTTTATTAGAAAATTAATCAATAACGTACCTGCTATCCAGTGCTTTATGTCAAGTAATCACAGGAGAAGATTTATTTGTAGTAGTTGTTTAGAATCTCTTCTCCCAAACTGAATTAACACCAAGAAACACATCAAGAGTTCAAATGAAATACTGATAAGGGCCAAGGACACCATGAGCACAGCAATCATTTGTTTCACAATGGCATCTTACGTTGTATTCTTTGAACACAGAAATGCTTTGTATATTAAATAGAAATGACTACTTTTCCCTTCCACAAAGAGAACTATGCCTCTCCTTTTTTAAACATGTGACCCTCTAAGGGAAAAAATCCTGTTTTCCCACGTTTGATGGAGTCATGAATATAAGAAATACTTCAATCTCTCCAATTCGTTAGAAGAAACGTAAGCAGCACAAATGCAGTAACCAATGGCAAATTACGAAGTGGCAGCTGCTGTGCAGTGTCCTCCAACGCTGTCAGCCACATATATCATTGTAACAGTGTAGTAGCTACATTACCAAAAAAATGTTAAGTAAAGAAGCCAGCGACAAAAATGCAAATACTGCGTCGTTTCACTTACATGAGGGGTCAATCGTCAAACTCGTAAAAACAGAAAGTAGAATGGTGGGTGCCAGGGGCCGGGGGTGAAGGGGAGTGGGGAGTTGTTTAACGGGGGCGGAGTTTCCATTTTGCAAGGTGGGGAGATTGGTCGCACAACAACGTGAATATACTAAACACTACTGAACTGTACACTTAAAAATGGTGAAGATGGTAAATTTTATGTTCTATATATTTTGTCACAATTAAAATTTTTCAACGTTGAAAAAAGCACAAAAGATACAGGTGAAATTAATTTAGTGTATTTTAACCCAATGTTATAGATTACAGCATGTGATCAAGATAAAAATTAATATAATAGTTTACATTCTTTTTTCAGACTAATGCTTCAAACCCCCATGTGTACTTACCTGTACCACAGACCTCAATTCAGATACACCACATCTCAGGCACTCAGGCGCCGCAGTAGTGTGGCTACTGGCTGCCCTACTGGAACAGCACAGTTTGGCTGATGGTTGCTATGAAGGAATATGGACCATTATGGCCAGAAACCTGGATTTGACTAAGAAATACTATAATGTTAAATGTTAACAACTAACTGATTTCTTCTTAAATTACGTAAGGAGTATTTTGTATGGAGGGATGATGTACATAAAGCTTAAGTGTACCACTTGAAGACTTTTAACAAATGTATGTATAAGCTCATAGCAAACACCCAAATTAAGATACATTTCCATCATATAGAATTTGCCTTCATATCCCTTTCTAGTTAATCCCCTCGCCTTGTCCCACTTAGCAACCTATTCTAATTTCTAAATCCACAGATTACCTTTGCCATTATAGAACTTCACATAATGGAATCATACAATATTAATCTTTGTGACCACCTTCTCTGACCAACACTTTGTCTGTGATAATCATCCAATGCACCACATAATCATCCAAAGACATAGTTCATTCTTTTTCATTGCTATGGAATAATCTATTTTTATGAATACATTGAAATTTTTTAAATCCAGTGTCCTGTGATGAACATTTGGGTTGTTTCCAGTTTGGAGCCATTAGGAATATAGCTGCTGTGAACATTCTTATAAATGGTTTTTGACAGGCATGAATTCATTTATATTGGGGATATACCTATGGACCACATTCAACCTGCTGCCTATTATTATGTACAAAATAAGCTATAAGGATGTATTGTACAACAGAGGGAATATAGCCAATGTTTTATAATAACTACAAATGGAGTATAACCTTAAAAAATTGTGACTCACTATACCGTATACCTGTAACTTATATAATATTGTACATCAAGGTATACTTCAGTTCTAAAAAATAGTATTACCATTAAAAAAAGAATGGATTTGGGCTTCCCTGGTGGCGCAGTGGTTGAGAATCCGCCTGCCAATGCAGGGGACACGGGTTCGAGCCTTGGTCTGGGAAGATCCCACATGCCGCGGAGCAACTAAGCCCATGCGCCACAACTACTGAGCCTGCGCATCTGGAGCCTGTGCTCCGCAACAAGAGAGGCCGTGATAGTGAGAGGCCCACGCACCGTGATGAAGAGTGGCCCCCACTCGCCGCAACTAGAGAAAGCCCACGCACAGAAACAAAGACCCAACATGGCCAAATAAATAAATTAATTAAAAAAAAAAAAAGAATGGGTTTTACATTTTTGAGTGTTTGGAAAACATCAAAAGAAAAATATTTCAGGACGTGAAAATTATGAAATACAAATTTCAATGTCCATAAATAGTTTCACTGGAACACAGCCACACTCTTTTGTTTACATATTGTCCACTTCTGCTTTCACAGTTCTGGGGCAGAGTTGGATATTTGCAACAAAGGCCATATGGCTCACAAAGCCTAAAATATCCACTACCTAGCCCTTTACAGGAAAAGTTTGCTGACCCCTGTCTTACACAATACAGTGGTTCAAGTAAAATGTAGTCTTACTAAAATAATACAGTTGCATTTAATGGAAAAATATTTTACATTAATTGACTTTTAAATTTTAAATAATTTAAATTAATTATTAATTTAATTAAAAATTCAATTCCTCACTCGCACTACACACATTTTTAATGCTCAGTAGCCAGCCGCATGTGGCTAGTGACTACCATATGAGACAGCACAGTTTAGATGGTTGGCCAAAAAACACTACAAGGCAGCTACTACTGGTATACCCCTTCTCCAGGTCAGCCATTTAAGCTCAAAGAGATTAAGAAACTTGCCTGAGGGTACACAAATAAAGAGTGATGGAGCAGGGATTCAAAATCAGGTAGTCTACTGCTAGGGCCTACACTCTTAGCCACTAGGCTACACTATCATCCTGAAAATTAAAATAGTCTTTGTATTGCAGGTTTGAACATTCAGGCTGAAACTGTGGCGTGTCAGAGGGGGAAATGGTCTAGAGAAAATCTACTGGAAGTATCCACATCTTACAGGTGAGGAACTAAGCCCAAGAAGGGGAGGGTGGGTCTTGTCTTACTCATGCAGCAAAATGGCGGCAGAGCTACAGCCTTAACAACACTCCTGGCCTCCTGGGGCTCCCTTCTCTTCCCACTACTTTTCGTCACCCATCCACTTATACCAGTTACTTATAGGTTAACGAAAATTAATTACAACGATGTTCAGTAATTCCAAAGTGAAGCCGAACACACACATTTTCCTTAAGTTACTTTGGGAAAACATCAGGTTGGTCTTACTAACCCAAACCTGGGTTGATCAAAGCCTTATAATTGCCTACCTGCGCTATCCACCTGTTAATTTGGAAAAATTTGTTGCTAATTTGGAAATGGGAAGCTAGAGAGCTAGATGAGCAGGTAAAGACTGCTGCGGGAAGGCTGATCTTATAATTTTTTGGAGGGGTGATGGTAAGTTACAGTTATCCATTATCAATTTCATAAAAGAGCATTTAACAAAAGGAAACCAAAAAAACCATCTTAAAATTGAACACATTTCCTTTTATAAATAATTCACTCCTTTGTCCTAATTCTTCCTCCTCTCCCTGCAGACTGTGCCAGACTACCACCAGGTCAGGAATGAGGAACACAGCCCTAGAAACCACATGAATCACATTATTGCACTACTGGGGTTCAGAGACTCCCCTTTAAAGGGGCTGTGGAAAAAAATCAAGGGGTCTGTCATGTTGGATAAGAAAGTAAATTACATCTTTATTCTCCCTACCCTAACCATAAGTTAGCATTTCTTTCAATTATGAATGTAAGCAATGAACTGCTGTAATATCGTCAGCAGTGCTTGCAACTTTGTCACCCGCCGAAATCAGATATTTTTATATCACATTACAGTTGTTGTGGACATCCTGAAGTACTGTTTATGTTCATCACTACTCTGAAAGTAAGCTAGTTATTTGGATCACAGATCTTTTATTTAATACATTAATAAAGAAGCATGTATACTGCTATATAACAACTTTTTTAAATATCTCAGTTTTAATTTCAAAATACAGCTGACCCTTGAACAACGCAGCTTTGAACACTGTGAGTCCACTTATACGCGGATATTTTTCAAGAGTAAATACTACAGAACTACACGGTCTGCGGCTGGCTGGGTCCATGGATGCGGAGGAACCGCGGATATGGAGGGCCAACTATAAATTATACATGGATTAACCCTCCAGTTGTTCAAGGGTCAGTTTTAATTGGTTTCCTTTATAATCCCACATTGTTGTACGCATTTAAAATATTACTCCAAAACAGAGACACAGATGTAGAGAAAAAAACGTATGGCTACCAAACAGGGAACTCTACTCAGTGCTCTGTAGTGACCTAAATGGGAAGGAAATTCAAAAATGAGGGGATATATGTATACATATACCTGATTCACTTTGCTGTACAGCAGAACACAACATTGTAAAGCAACTATACTCCAATAAAAATTTTTTTAAAAAAAACAAAAACATTACCCCAAGAAGGGGTCCAGAAGCTTCACACTGCCAAAGGGGCCTATGGCACCAAAAAGCTTCAAAACCCTACTCTTGACCCCGCTACACCTTCCCTCGGTCCTCACACCCACTCTTGGCCTGTCTTCAGAAAGGAGGAAGGTACAGGAGCTCCCAGGGCAAATGTTCGCACGTGGTTTCCTCTGCAGGAATTCTCTGCTGGCCCTGAACTTCACACCCGCCGTCCGCACTTCTAGGTCAGCTTTCACCAAACGTGTCGCCCCATCTCCCACTAGGGTGAGGCCAGAGAGAAGCCTGGGGCCAGCCCTCTCAGGGCCGTGGAAAGGCAGTATCAGCACTTGCAGGGCCCGGGGAGCGAACGCAGGGAGTTATACACCCTGGGCGCCTCTTGTTCAGGCCCTGATGTGACCAAATCTGTACTCAGAGCTTAAGCAAAGCTCCTGAAAATACTCCACCCAGCTGTCTTTAGAAGTCACTCTGAACCCTGGCTCCACAGAAGAATCACCTGGGGAGCTCTGAAAACCCCCTCGCTCAGGCCACACGCCAGACTAACTTAATGATAATTTCTGCAGGTGGCCCCAGGTACTCGTATTTTTTATTTTGCATTTAAAGTTACCCAGATGGGGCTTCCCTGGTGGCGCAGTGGTTGAGAGTCCGCCTGCCGATGCAGGGGACGCGGGTTCGTGCCCCGGTCCGGGAAGATCCCACATGCCGCGGAGCGGCTGGGCCCGTGAGCCATGGCCGCTGAGCCTGTGCGTCCGGAGCCTGTGCTCCGCAACAGGAGAGGCCACAACAGTGAGAGGCCCATGTACCGCAAAAAAAAAAGTTACCCAGATGATTCTCAAGGGCAGACGAGGGTGGGAACCAAAGCCTGAGAAAGATGACTTCTGTAGGCATCCCTCAGGAGTTCCAGGTGAACCTGAATTCCAAATGTTTGAGTTTAAAGAGTGGCAGCTGATTAAGACTCGCTCCCCATGCACAGGCATTTATGTCTTCACTCATTCAGTCATTCATTCATTCAGTCATTCATTCAACAAACATGCTCTGAGTACCCACAAGGCCCCTCAGTGCAGGGATTACCAGAAGCTCCTCCTTTCCCCTTGGACTTGCAGACTGCTAAGGAAGACAGACAAAATACTTGTCAAACCTGTAAAGGAGTATTTACAAACTCTGATAAAAGTGCTATGAAGGAGCAGGCGGTGAGAGAGAATAAAGTAGGGAGGGGCCTGCCACGTTACCTAGCATTATCTAATGGGCCCATCCAAGGAGTACCTCATTCCCTAGGGATGTGTGCTTTTTAAGTTACTATTTACTCTTGATTAGGCATTTTACAATTCTGAAAGGGTAGATATTAACTTGTAGAAAACTGTTAGCTAACAAATACTTCTTGTCTGACAGCAATGCAAATGAATTTTATCTTAGAAAAGAGTGTAATAACCCAGTTACAGTTTTATTGCACTGTAGGGCATTAATCAATTTTATATGTAATTTAGCAATCTTATTCCAGCATTCTTTCTTTCCATGACTATAAATACTTCTGACTTTCTTGAACCAGCTTTACTACATGCTGGTTCCTTTGTTGATGAATTAATTTGACAGGACATACTTTAGAAAGGATGGTGGGGGCGGCCTCGGAATCCTGAAGAATAAGGAGGAGGAGCCAGCATGGGAAGGAGAGGGGGAAGAACAGACCGCTAGCAACCCAACACCTCGACATAACATATGGTCTTTCCTACAACAGGAAAATGGCTAGAAGGCCAGTGAGGCTGGGGGACAGACTGCAAGCAAGAAGAAGAGGTTTGAGATGAGGATGGAGAAGTAGGCAGAGACTAGGTTATGCAGGGCCTTACAGATCAGTGTAGGGACTCCGAACTTAGCACTATGTACAACAAGCAACCACTGGGAGGGTTTCAAGAAGCTGGATAAAATGATCTGGTGGCTATTTTGAAAAGACCACTCTTACCGCTGTGTGGGAAAAGAGACTGGTGTAGAGAATAGAGAAGGCCAAGAAACCAATGACAAAATCATCGTGGTGCTCAGGTGTGGCTGCAGGTGGCCTGGTCCAGCAGAAGCAGAGAGATGGAGGGAATGGGCAGTGGATTTTGATGGATTATATTGTGAATGAGGGAAAAGGGGGAATCAACAAGGGCTTCTACCCACATGCTGTGCAGTGCAGCCATAAAATAAGAAAAAATAAATATCAAAAAAAAAAAAGAATGGCTTCTAAGTTCCTGGCTTACGCAACTGCATATGGTAGGGGTATTCAGCAAAATGGGAATGGCTAGGGGTTAGAGGTTAACATACACACAGGCACATGTCATTCATGAAATAAGGGTATGACTCTTACAGAAGGAAGGGTAGACTCACAACTCCTTGGGTGTGATAGGGCCTTTTAAAGGTAGCAGCCTTTCAGATTAGGTTCTCAGAGAGCATTCTCTTTGGCCTTCAAGGTTTGTGTCATCAAACATTAAGCTAATGGATTTCAAGCAACAAATCGGAAAATGCTAAGTAGCAGCTCAAAGTTTGGCCCTGTCTTGCCCTCATCCTTACTCAACATATGCTGACTACAAATAACTATCACTTAATAAATCTTTAAATGAAGGAAGGAAATTCAGAATTAACTCTGAGTATACTTAAACCCTCAGAGGTAAAAGGCAGCATCAGGATTTATAAAATACAATGGAGAAAGCCTTGTATTTGGGAAAAGGGTTAATCCTTTACACAAGTGATAACTTAGTCCATCCCTTCCACCCCGTCCCCCCAGGAAATTAAGCTGTAGATCTGAGCACAAATCAGGTAAAAGACTTCAGTCTAACCAAATATAAGCAACAAAGGTGTCAGAAGTTTATTCTTTTATACAATAAAGCAGCTCTTAACTCTTCCAGAAGATGAAGTTGGGGGATACTACAATAAAGCTTAATGACCATTTACAATGGAATGGAAACTATCACTGCCTACCACAAATCGAAATTCAGTGAGCTGTAACTTTGAACTAATCACAGCAAGTGAATGATAGCAGTGACCATTAGACACCAAACCGGCCACTGAAATAATACTTCATCATGAAACCTATTTTGGAACCAAATTTTCTAATACTGAGGGATGCTTTGAGGGTCAGATTTTTCTTCCCGTTCGGAAAACATCCAGGATTACAGATTAGAGTCAGCACCTTACTAAACAGAAAGAATCATCAAGAAGAGACTACTCTGCATAGCAATGAAGAGCACGGGAACTGGAGGCTGAGCTCCTGGCTAGAGCTGGTTAGAACCCTACAATCCTTAGGCAAGTTACTCAACCTGACCCACCGCAAAGCAGGAAGCGAGCCTTTATTCCATTAGGCACTGAGATTTCAATGGTACTCGTTATCACAGCTTATCGAAGGCAATGGAAACTGACACAATTATCTAATTTAGGTAGATGTCATGAGGACTAAATGAGACAGTGTCTGACACCCACTAAGCCTTTAATAAAGGTTAGCAGGATGATTGCGGCCTCCTGATGGTTAGTGTAAAAAGGTTTCATTTCCCATAGTCAAGCTATCAGAATCTTCTCTGCTATTTGCAGCTGTCCTACAAGGTTGTCATGGACTAACCATAAATCCTCAACCCACGTCGAGGTCCACCAGGGACTTCACAGAACAGGTAGGAACAGCGGAGTCATTTTTATCTCAAAATGAGGAAAAGGACAAAGTTCCTGCATAGCTGTGTGGCCATAGGAAAGTAATTCATATCAGAGTGAACTAAAAAAGGACCTCAGCACATCCACTGAATAATCAACTTCTTTAAACAGCCTGGTAAAACCAGTACTGAAGCAGTGCAAATGATGCTAAGAGTTTGGGGCTTTACTTTTGGTTTAAGTGCTCAAGTATGTCCTGGGTTGGGGGCAGGGATAGCAAGGTAAGAAAATGGTAAATCAAAACTTTGAGAAGATAAATTCATTCTGCAAAAATCTTGGTAGCCCCCGAGTACTTAACAATCATGAAAACAGTGCTTTGGGAATTGGGAGATTAAAAGATGATCATACCTGACGTGCCTGGCAGGGAAAGAAGAGAGACAGAAGGGGCAGTTCCACTCAAATTCTCCTAGTTACTCAGCCCTAATAGAGCCTTAAACGACATTATAGATTCCTCGAGTGGAAAATTAAACGGTCTTATTATTTTGCCACAGGCTCTAGAATCCCCGTCCCAATCTTTGCCGGCTAAAGAACGAAATCTATTTTTAACTGCAAGTGAGTTAAAAGGAACTAATCTCAGGTCACTCTCTGAATTTTTTTCTCATTAAAAAAGAAAAAAAAAACACTAAGATACCTGGTAAGTTTTATTTTACTTTAAAGAAGAGTTGGAAGAAGAAAGGAAAAATTCCACAAATGCTTATAGAACAGGCCTTAAACCCACCAAAAATGGTTATCATAAACAGGAAACCTGTCATGGATAATAAAATGTATCAACGGGAGATACTTACCACATTTAATACTCTCTATCCGCACGGGGAGGCCAGACTGTGCTGCAGCAATTAATTTCAGGGCAACGTAAAACTGTGTTGGACCAAAATAACCAACCCGCTTGGCACCACAGAGTTCTGTGATCTGAAAACAGACAAGAGAAGGGATGCTGAAAACTCCATTTCATAACAGCAAAATAAGACAAAATAGATTATGAAATCTCAAGGATTTCATGGGGTAACTAACCAAAAAGTCCCTGGAGAACCTATGGGTACACGCTGGTTGGATTCTTTTTCCTCCAGTTTGCAGGGAGGTTTTCGATTTGGATAATTCAATTCTACCTACGCGTGATGTTTCAGGACTGGGTGGTTATTCCTCCTCTTCCAAAGATAAAAATAAAGGTGACAAAGAATGGCTGTTAAGCTTCTTACAAAAGAGTGACTTTTTCAGGGGGTGGATTGTAACATACAAAGTCTAAAGTCTAGAAAGTCACCGGGGTGAAGAGAGAACAGATTAGTCATAATCACTACTTGTGGATTATCCTAGTTGATCGAAATTAAAAGTGAGTTATTTTTTTAAATTATTTTTTTTAATTTATTTTATTTTATTTTTTTGGCTGCACTGGGTCTTCGTTGCTACGTGTGGGCTTTCTCTAGTTGCAGTGAGTGGGGGCTACTCTTCGTTGCAGTGCGCGGTCTTCTCCTGGCGGTGGCTTCTCGTTGCGGAGCACGGGCTCTAGGCACATGGGCTTCAGTAGTTGTGGCTCACAGGCTCTAGAGCACAGGCTCAGTAGTTGTGGTGCATGGGCTTAGTTGCTCCGCGGCATGTGGCATCAGGGCTCGAACCCATGTCCCCTGCATTGGCAGGTGGATTCTTAACCACCACACCACCAAGGAAGTCCCTTCAATGACTTCTTTAAAGTTACTTCAAGGTAACAGATACTCAAAAGTTCAAATAATAGTAAGTGGGGGTGAAGAAGTAACAAGCACCCCCCACTCCCTTTGGTGCCCCAAAGGAAAACACTATACATTTCTTCTAGAAATGTTCTCAGCATATATATATAGCACACACCTGTTTTTCTTGTTGCTTATTCAAACTTTATGAAAATAAAATACCACATACTATTTTGCAACTTGCTTTTCATTTAGCATCATCCCCTGAATATTTTTCTCTAGCGCACAGTTAAAATTACCACTTTATTTTAACAACTGCATAATATTCTGCTATAAAGATACACTGTGCATTTTTTATTATTATTCTTAGTTGGTCCTATGGATAGAGTTTTAGACTTCCAATAATTAACCTAACAAACACTTTCAGAACAAACTATAAACAGACACTAAGTAATCTGAAGAAAATTCCTATTGAAATTCAACTGGGATGTCAACAAAAAACAGCAGAATAAGGGTCTCCAAAAATTCTCTCCTCCATCAGAGCAATGAGAAACCAACAAAAATGGACACAACTCTGGAAATTAACCAAAAGTCTGCAGCAATGCCGGGAGTGTTTATTCAAGAAAAACAGCTGAATCTCAGGAAGAACAGCAAGCTTTGTGGCATTTTAAGTGGCCTTACTTCCGTTCTCTCCCACCCGCATTCCAGGTATTTTCACTGTATTGCAGGCATCCCCTGCCTGCAGTCACAGCGAGACTGGCAGCCACAGAAGGAGTCAGGACAGAGCTGGGCTTCTTGGATGTGAAGACTACTGTTTGTCATCAAACTCGGGTAGTTTTTCACTATTATTTCTTCAAATATTTTTCTGGCCCTCTCTCTCTTTCTCCTGGTGGTACTTCTGGTACTTCCAGTAGCCCACAGTCCACCTCTCCTAGCCCTAGACTATGAGCTGGGGTTGGGGGGAGTGAGTCCTGTCTTCTCGGCTAGACCCACCGAAAACAGAGCCTCCACCATGTGGAACTGGTGGGGTTGGGGAGAGGAAGAGGTCGTGGCTCAAAGGCTGCTGGCTCACTGTTCTTACTAAGATTTAGGAGATTTTCTTGAATAAATGTTTCTACGTTTGCTGTATGTCTTCAGGTCAATCTCCAGAGACTTTAAATGATTATCCTTTACAATTTTTACCAGTTAAAAGGCTCTTTCACTGGAAAGAGGATCTGCTGAGTTTCTCACACTGCCATTCCAAAGTCTCAACCCTCCCGGATTCATTCTTGAGTGGAGAAGCAATAGGGTGTTATGGTAGAGAACAGTTCTTGGAGTAAATGACTCAGGTGTGAATCCTGGCCCTAGCACCAACCGGCTACCTGTATAACCTAAGGCAAGTTACTTACCTCTCGTGCCTCAGTCTCCCCTTAAGTGTAAACAGGTACTTACCTCATGAAGGCTAAAGTAGTAGTGCCCACAATAGTGTCCATTCAATAAACATGCCATTGTCTAATTTTTTGGTCTACTTGTTTATTTTGTTCCCATTCTAGCTGCATATTAGAATAACCCGAGGAGCTTTTGAAAAATAGAGACCTAGCCTCCACCCCCAAAGATTCTGCTTTAATTGGTCAGTGGTGTGGCCCAGGCATGGGTATTTTCGTAAAGCTTTCAAGGTAATTCTAATGTGCAGCCAAGGTTGAGAATCACTGCTCTTTGGTAATCTCATTCTTTCCCCAGGCTTCAGTGACCATCCAAATGCTAATGATCACCAAACCGCTCTCTCCAAACCTAACAACTCAGATACTTCATGCACTTTTCCAAAACCCTACTGGACAACTCTACATGGATACCCTAAGCCATCTCAGACATAACATAAATTAAATAAGCCCTATTCATCTGCCCTTCCCCACATATCCTTGAACCTACAGATCTTCCAGCAGCCCTCACCTCAGTTGCTGGCATCAACAATTCCATATCCCAAATCAGAAACTTATCTTCGATGCTAACCACATCCACATCTATCACAGAACCATCTGCCAAATCAAGGCTATCTTCTCCTTTGCCTTGCCTTAATCCTTCCTAATATCTCACCTGGCCATCGTGACATATTTTATTTTTTAATAGAATTCACACAAATTACTGTACAGGGACAGGTTTCTTTTTTAAAGTGTGACTTTCATATAATAGTGTGTCAGTTTTCCTCAGGTGTACAAGGAGGCATCAATACTTATTATCAGAATTTGTTTCTAGAAGAAATGTTGCTCTTGAAACTTAAACTTTTTTCCAATAATTTATATATTTAGCTTTTTATTGAAGTATATTTCTATAGAAAAGCATAATATACAAACAGAAAAGCATACAAATAAGTGTATAGTATGTAGTTAGATGCGTTTTCACAAATTGAATACAACTACATAACGAGCACCCAGATCAAGAAATAGGGACTTTGCTGGTGGTCCAGTGGTTAAGACTCCACGCTCCCAATGCAGCGGGCCTGGGTTTAATCCCTGGTCAGGGAACTAGATCTCACGTGCCTCAACGAAGATCCCGCATGCCCCAGCTAGGACCCGGCGCAGCCAAATAAATAATTTTTTTAAAAAAATGAAAGAAATCCAAACTTACAAGCCTCTAGAAGCCCCCCTTCGAAGCTCCTTTCAGTCACTACCCACCCGTCATTTTCCTAACTTCTAATACTACAGATTAGTCTTGCTTGTTTCTAAACTTGTTTGTGACATTCTTCCAAGTTGTTGAGTGAAACTGTGGTTCACTCATTTTTGTTGTCACTCAGTATTATTTATCCCCTGCCACTGGACATCTGTATGGTTTCCAGTTTCGGTGGGGATTGCGGGGGAGTACTGAAAGTTCCAACCCTCTAGCCATCTGGTTCCCTGGAAGCAGCTTCCAACCTTGTTACCTAGGGACTTTTCCAAAAGTCACCTCGTTAACATAAAAGACATTTTATTGCTCTTATCACAGGAAATCCCAAGGGTTTTTGAAGCTCTGTGCCAGGAACTGGGTTGAAGACCAAATATATATTTCTTATTATAAAATCACATCACAATAGGCCATTTGCATGTAACTGATTCTCTACTAGGCTAAGCTCCATGAAATAGGGAGATGCATGTCTTGCTCACCAGTTCCTTTCCCTGCCACGTTGATTATGCTTAATAAATAGTGGTTGAACAAATAATTTTCTCGAACCAGTCTCTCCTCAGCTCATCTTCCAACTCCAGTTCATCCTCCACAGTGCCTGCATATCTGCCTTTTAAAAGCTAACAATACTGTTCTCATGCTTCAAGGCATCTCAGCCTGGATCCCCACCACCTCAGGACAAAATCCTATCTTCTTAGTGCAGCATTAAAGTTCCTTCACAACCTGGCCCTGAGCAGCTTCTCTAGTTTCATCTCTGGACACACACATGCACACAATTCTGTAGCTGCATTCAGCTTCTCCTGCTTTCCCAAGCACATCCTGACCTTCTACATTTCTGTGCCTAAGGTACACGGTGCAGAAGACGGGAAACTAAACAGCCTTGAAGTCAAGGTTGGTCAGGCTGAAATCTAGTTTCCTCGTATATATTGATAAAATAGAGATATTGCCTCCCCCATAAGACTATGAGGGAAAAAATTAAATAATGTACTAAATGAACCTGATATGATGCTTAACGGTGTTCAATAATTGTTGGGTTCCATCCCATTCACCTCGACCTAGAACATCCTCACTCCCCACTAGATTAAACTCAAATGTTACTACTCTGTAGCTCCTTCTCAAGTCACCAGGTATGGTCTCTTTTCCCAGTGTACTCTCTGACTATTCAAATGTCTATAAATGTCTATCACATGATACCTTATTGTCTTGGATTTGCTCCAAAATAAAAGGAGGAAAGGGAGTAACTGGAGAGTATGGGTGAAACAAGCATTACCAAGAGTTGAAAATGCCTGAAGTTGGGTGACGGGTTTGTGAGGGCTCATCCTCCTACTGTGTATGTTTGTATACATTTTGAAATTCTCCATATTCAAGCTTTTTAATGTCTATTTCAGCACTTATCAAATATTATAATTATCTGTTTATCTCTGCCTCCCATTAAAATGTCTTCTCTCCAAGGGCAATGGTTAATTTCTATTTATCTCCTAGCGCAAGGATAGGCATACAGGATACAGTCCAAAAAATTCTCCATCAAGTGAATGAAGCAACCCTCACAAATAAAAAGTAATTGAGTTGTTTGTTTGTTTGTTTGTTTTTCTGGCTGCATTGGGTCTTCGTTGCTGTGTGCGGGCTTTCTCTAGTAGCCGCGAGCGGGGGCTACTCTTCGTTGCAGTGCGCGGGGTTCTCACTGTCATCACTTCTCTTGTTGCGCAGCACAGGCTCTAGGTGTGCAGGCTTCAGTAGTTGTGGCCTGCGGGCTCTAGAGCGCAGGCTCAGTAGTTGTGGCACACAGGCTTAGTTGCTCCGTGGCATGTGGGATCTTCCCGGGCCAGGGCTCGAACCCATGTCCCCTGCATTGGCAGGCGGATTCTTAACCACTGCGCCACCAGGGAAGCTCAAGTAATTGAGTTTTATAATACATTCCTTATTGTGAATAAATAAATTACACATCTTCGAATACAGGATTGCCTATACATGGAAAAAAACTAACATCATCAATATAGGTGTCGTGCAGAGTAATTCCTAATATTAAGAAACTGTAATCCTTGCCATGTGAACAACTTAACAACTATATTTCAGTCAGTGTTAATTTATTATCAAGGTAACCTTCCCTTACCACAACTATCACATAGAACTAGAAAAGCTCTTAACTAAAGGTAACTGAAATTGCTGCTAAAATATTCACTGTGGTACTTCAAGACTAACACCCAAATCTGGCATTAGTAAACCTCCTCATTTACCTTGGAATCTGTCCTTTGCTCCCATATACCAGTAGAATCACTGCTTTGTAGCCAATGTAGAATATACACACATAAGTGAGGTAAGCCCATAGGCCACTCTTCTTGCTCTTTGTACACCAAACCTCCATGAGACATGCCAAGAACTTTCTGAAATAGTCAAGCCCCAAGGATGATAAATTATAGGCCTTTGGAACTTACATATGGAATCTCGTAAGCTTGAGACTTCTCAGTCCAAACTGCAGGTTAATTCTGTAAGTTTTTTTTTCTTTATTGAGGTTCAAAATGTTCTAAATCTAAATTCTCCGTGGAAAAGTTCTAAATTGTGGGTAGAAACGTTTTAATGCAATCTAAAGAAAAAATTGTGGTGCTTTATCCCAGATACTCAACTAGCAGGAGATATTTTATGTAACTGCTCCTTCAAACAGTCCCAGTTGCCAAGATTTTCTCAAAATAAAGAAAAAATGAAAAGACTCCACTCCTCTTCTTTAGTCTAAACTCCAAACCTGCAACCCTCTCAGCTGGACCCATCTTAGGTTACACATTGTGCAAAGTTCTGACACATAACAAGAACCTATGGACTCATGTTTGTTTTCTCAGGTGGAAGGCAAGAGATGGGATGAAAAAAAAAAAGGAATGGATGAAATCAACTTCCTCACAGCCTACAGATGTACGCTCAACTGTCGGGGTGCTGGACACGCATCAGAAAAACTCACTGACCATTTGGGAGGAACCTGGACCAAGTTCTGGAAGAAGATGGAAGGCCACTAAAATAGCTTCCCTCCTACCTAATTCTGAAAGATTAAGTGGCTGTGCTGAGTAATCAGTCCACACCCGTTCCAGTTTGCCTGAAATAATACTTTCCTTCCGAGCTGAAATGTAATAAATTTTCAAAACTGTTCAAAGGTTTGAATAAGCTTCCTCCTTCAAGTATTTTTAAAGACTTCCTCAGAGAGATTTAAAAATTCAAAGTCCTGGTGTGAGGGGTTGGAAGAATTCTCCAAGAACATTAGTGGACCCCTATTTTCTATTCTCCCTCCACCACAGCTCCCCAAGTTCATAGTCTCTGCTCACAAACCTACTCCTTCAAGTCCGGCCCCCAGACTCCTGAGACCTCACACACCATCCTCCACATTCCCTCCAAGATATCTTATTAAAACAAGACCGCCCCCCCAACTCAAGCAGGCTTCCGGGGCTCCTCGTGCCCTTTCTTGTAAAACCCAGAGCCCTGAGCATGGTTTTGAGGCCCTCCCGTCTGGCCCAAACTACCTTGCCAACAAGCTTGTCTCCTCCCCTTCCTGCATCCAAGGCTGCAGCCACTCCAGATGCCAACCGGCCTCTCAACACAGCACAGCCATGCAGGCCTCTCGGCAGCTGGCATGTCTCCCACCTGGAAGCTGGATGTCTCCCCACTTCTTTTTTGTTCGTTTGTTTTTAAATCTTTCTTTCCTTTCTTTCTTTTCTTTCCTCCCTCCCTTTCTTCCTTCCTTCCGGCTGCGCTGGGTCTTAGTTGTGGCACATGTGATGTTCGTTGCGGCATGTGGACGCCTGAGTTGTGGCATGCGGACTTCTTAGTTGCAGCATGTAGACTCTTAGTTGTGGCATGCATGTGGGATCTAGTTCCCTGACCAAGGATCAAACCCAGGCCCCCTCCATTGGGAGCGCAGAGTCTTACCCACTGGACCACCAGGAAAGTCCCCCTTCCCCACATCTTTACCCACCAGACTCTTTCTTCAAATCACCTCAAGACCAACCTTATCTTTGAAACCACAGTCAATTCCATTCTGTATTCCCATAGTCCTTTTCACTACTTTTCTGTCACATCACGAGCCTTTTAATAGAGCAAAATCACTATTCTGGTCATTGTCTCCCCTGTACCCCATCTGTTTCCCATACCCCTCAAATGCCCAGCACAAGGCAAGAGTATATCTTTATCATTTGTATCCCCCAGGACTAATACTTTAGGATGCTTACTACATAGTTGGTTGCTCAACGAATGTTTGTTGAATTAATTGGCTTTTACAGCCCATAGTACCAGAATGTTCTTCTTTCTCTCATCTTGTAATTACTTTTACAAGTGACTGCTAAATGGGCTTTAGTCATCTCACACCATAGAGGCTGAAGAGCTCCTGCAGGAATATAACAGCGTATTAGCTGCTCTGTCCCCTCCCTGCTCAGTCAGCTAGGAGGGACCAGGCAGGGTCAGAGAATCAGGATCAGACTACACCACGCTCTGCCCTGGCCCTCAGCCCCTTCCCCTGACTCTCGGCCCCTTCCCCTGGCCCTCCACCCCTTCCCTTGACCTTCGGCCCCTTCCCCTGGTCCTCCACCCCTTCCCCTGGCCCTCGGCCCCTACCCCTGGCCCGCAGACCCTTGCCCTGGCCCTCGGCCCCTACCCCTGGCCCTCGGCCCCTTCCCCTGGCCCTCGGCCCCTACCCCTGGCCCTCGGCCTCTACCCCTGGCCCTCGGCCTCTACCCCTGGAAGAGGTAGAGGCCTTGCAATCTAGAACACCTCAGTGGTTCTCCAGCCACTCAGTGTGCTAAAGATGCATCACGGCCTTCTGCCTCCAGCCTCCTTCTGCTTAGCATACCCCCAGGAGACGCCAGCCTCCATACAGGCCCCCTCGAAAACAGAAATAAAGAGGATTTAAAGTACATGTGTAAAAGTTATACCTCAGCCTCTCGGAAAAGAACTGAAGAGTGAGGTCCACTGTCCTGGGTTTTCCTTTCCCACTCATGTAAACGTTCTAAATATCAAGAGGGACCTTCAGTCCAGAGGGACCTGGGTGAGCCACCCGAGAAAATACAAACCCCCAGGTCTGATCACCCAACATGAGGCGCCCCAGCACATGCCTAAGCCAAAGCCCCATCCCGTGAAAGAGAAAACAGACATTCAGGGCTCACGTGTGATTTCAGACACGGAAGCCCACTAATACCTGAAAGTACTTATTAAAGTATCCTGGGCACCTCCCCACTGAAAGTACCACACTCAGTGCCAAGACAGGAAGTAAGCCATGCTGAACGAAACGACTTACTCTTTTCTCTCTCTCTCATCCTCCTCCAACTCCCTTTTCCTCCCTGCCTCTTTTTCCTCCCTCCCACACCTCTAAATAGTTTACCATTCACCTACCAAAACAGGACTATTCTCCTACACTATCCCCCCATCACCACCACATCTGAGGGAGTCAACATTAATATTATCACACAACATATGGTCCATACTCTCATGTCCTCAATCGTCTTAAAAATGGCCTATAGAACTGAATTTCCCTTCTCCCATCCAGGATTTAATCAATGTTTGTGCATTACATTTTTATCTTATGTCTCCTCTGTCTTTCCCTAATCTAAAACAATCCCACCTCCGTTCTTCACTGACACTGAATCCTTTCAAGAGTTCAGGCCAGTTGTCCTGCAGAATGTTCCACATTTTGGATTTCTGTTTCCTTGGGATAACATTCAAGTCAAACATTTCTGGCAAGAATACCACACAGGTGGCACTGTGATATAGTAAGAGGTACACAACAGTGAGGGGTACATAATTTCAGAACATCCCACCACTAATTGCCAAGCTTGGCCATTTGGTTAAGAGGGTGACTGCTAGATCTCTCCACTGCAAAAACATATTTTCACATAGTACATTGAGACCATTTGAAAATTCTATCCCCTGACAAGTTAGCTTTTGACTCTGCCCAATACTAATTGCAAATAAGTCTAGCTAAATTACATCAGCATCTAAAGAACTGGAATCTTAACACAAAAATCGTAACAAACGTGGGGATGATATTTATTCCATGAGGTGGCTGCCCTTACCTCCAGTTTATGCACAAATAAATGCCACAACTCAGAAAGTTCAGTGAGATGTTCAAGGTCACAGGTTCAGAGCCAGTACTCAGACTTACATGTGCCTGGGTCCAAATGTAAAGGTTTTTCCATTACATCAGGGGTTGGAAAACTGATGTTCACAAGCCAAATGTGGCCCACTGCCTGGTCTTGTATGTGCTGAGAACGGTTTTTACAGATGAACATTTGCCGTCAATTTGACGACAGGGAACACTAACTTTGAATTCTGTGAGGTAAAATGTTATCCCCAAAATAAGAATTCCATGCTTCTTACTAGTAGATCTGTATTAATCCCCCACCCCCGCAAAAAAACACTTGTACTCAATTATCATATTTTGAATTGTGTCAATAAAAACTTTGTGGAAGTTTGCTTTCTCTCTTGTCATATAAGTACTTATACAATATCCTCAATTTTGCCTCTTGGCCCGCAAAGCCTAATATTTATAACCGGGTCCTTTACAGAGAGGGTTAGCAAGCCCTGATAAGACACTGCCTCCCAGAGGCATTACATCCTGCAGATACGCTCAAAGCCGGGCAGAAAGGTATTTTCCTAAACTAATCAGCCACACTAAGTAAATTCCAACTTAAAGAGTGAACATTTCCAGTAGAAGAAAAGAACACACATGTATCCCCACCCATTTTCCACCCATTTATATACATTTGTTTAAATTTTTCAGGAGCTTTTGAACTAAGGCTTCCTACATTACTATAAACTTCCACAACAACCAACTGGAGCCATATTTCAGATATGAGCAAAATCTATGCAGTAATTCACATGCTAAAAATGATATTTTGCTTTTCTCAGCCTTATTGAGGTAGTATAATTGACAAATAAAATTGCCATATATGTAAAGTGTACAATGTAATGACTTAATGTGCGTATAGACTGTGAAAGGATTCCTACCATCGAGTTAACTGACACATTCATCACCTCTCATATTTACCTTTTTTGTGTGTGTAAGAACACTTAAGTTCTACTCTCTAAACAAATTTCACTTACACAATACCATTATCAACTACAATCACCATGTTATACAGTAGAATCTCGTATCTTATTCATCTTAGAGCTGAAAGTTTGTACCCTTTCACCAGTGACTCTCCCTATTTCCTGTACCCCACAACCCCTGGCAACCACCATTCCATTCTGTTTCTATAAGCTCAACGTATTTTTTTCTTTTTTTTAGATTCCATATATAAGTGATACCATGCAGTATTTGTCTTCATCTGTCTTATTTCACTTATTTGCTTTTTAGTTTTAAAAGGAGAAGGTGTTATAAATCTTCATGACCATTCTTCTTCATAACCATCCCTATGCATCTGTCAACACATAATGATCCAAGATCTCCCAACATGTAAGCTACTCCCAAGTTGCAAATCAATTCTGGAAGCTCCATTATCTTTCAGATCCCCCAAGATGCCATTTAATTTAGGACCAGAGAGCCCATACTAAATTGGAGACCGAATCCAGCCAAGATTTAATTGATAGATGAATGAATGAATGAATGGCAGAGGTTATGACCCCAGATCCAGCTTGTCAACATTTGTGGCCCAAGGCCAAAGCTCACCCCAGTAGTAGGGAAGACCCAACCTGCCACTCTGGCTCACATGGAATCTGAACAGGGAAAAAACTCTGGGCAAAAAACTAGGAACTTACACACTGCCAATGGAAGCACAGAACAGTATAGAGACCATTTGGCAACACCCATAAAAATTACAATAAAAAATAATAATTATAATCAAACTTTGGATCTAGTGATCCTACCTCTAGGAATTTACATTCCACTTTATACAAGCAAAATGACATATGTACAAGTTCATTCAATATGTATCATCTAAGATACAGATTTGAAAACACCTAGAGGTCCATCATCTAAAATATTAATCAATCGCAGTTCATTCACACAACAGAATTCTAGGCAGCTCTGGTAGAGATCTGTCATATCTGTGATTGCCCATCATCTCTTAAAAAGCCTTTCTCTACTGAGAAATTTCTCATATTACAAATCTCACGTCCCAGCTTGAAAGCTGAGAATCCAATTCCTAGGCTCCTCTGCAGCTAAACTGCAAACACGTGACCAGGTCTCCATTGATGGGAATATCCACACAAGACTTTGCTTGAGAAGTAAGAAGTGTAAGACAAGAGACTGCTCAGAGCTTCTACTTTTGCAGGGGAAGCTGCCTTCCTGGCTCAGGATGATGGTGGAAGCAACTGCAGTCCAGTCAAATCCCTGCTCCCTGCTGTTCAGTACAGGCAGGAGCACGGGTGGCTCCCACCGAATACTAGAACTATGCACGGCTTGGCCATTGTTTCTGGAAAGTTAGATGTGCCCTCTTCTTCCAGCCCTCCAAACGATTCCATGAGTTACCTAAAAATCCTAATACCTTTTTGGCTTAAACATCTGGAATGGATTCAGTTGTTTGCCACGAAAAACACCAAATAAAAAAGAATGAGGAAGCTCTTTGTGCACTCATATGGAAAGATCATTAGGTTAAACTGCTGAAAAGAAAAAAGCAAGATGCACAATAGGGCATGGCAGGTATTTTTTTTAAAAGGGGTTGAATCATGTGAATGTATGATCTATTTTTAAAAATGAATTCAGAAAAATTGTAAAGAGACAAAGCCTGGACTTCCCTGGTGCTACAGTGGTTAAGAATCCACCTGCCAATGCAGCAGACACAGGTTTGAGCCCAGGTCCAGGAAGATCCCACATGCTGCGAAGCAACTAAGCCCATGTGCCACAACTACTCAGCCTGCACTCTTGAGCCCGTGAGCTGCAAGTACTGAGACAGGGCACCTAGAGCCCGTGCTCCGCAACAAGAGAAGCCACTGCAATGAGAAGCCCACACACAGCAACGAAGATTAGCCCCTGCTCGCCGCAACTAGAGAAAGCCTGCATACAGCAATGAACACCCAACGCAGCCAAAAATAAAATAAATTAAATTAATAATTTTTTTAAAAAAAGAGACAAAGCCTAAACCCACGTCAGCAAGAACTAGTATAGACATACCCCAAAACCATTCACCTGTCACCTGCTCGAAGGGCGATTTCAAAACAAAGTGCCCACCTGGAGAAAGCTGCAAAAGTCCTTCCTCACCAAGCCCAGATTTCACACATATAAAGTGCTGTTTCCTCTAAGTTGTCAACATAGGACAAGGCAGCAGCTTGCTTTATCATTTTTTTGATCTCTATTTATTTCCTCTCTGATCCTTATTATTTCCCTCCTTCTGACTTCAGGTTTTGTTTGTTGTTCTTTTTCTAATTCTTTTAGGTGGTAGGTTAGGTTGTTTATTTGAGATTTTTCTTGTCTCTTTGAGGAAGATCTGTGTCGCTATGAAGTTCCCTCTTAGGACTGCTTTTGCTGCATCCCATAGATTTTGTACAGTTGTGTTTTCATTGTCATTTGTCTCAAGGTATTTTTTTTTTTTTTTTTTTTTTT
>NW_020172727.1:664102-676215 GCF_003031525.2 Neophocaena asiaeorientalis asiaeorientalis
TTTTTTTTGCTGTACGCGGGCCTCTCACTGTTGTGGCCGCTCCCGTTGCGGAGCACAGGCTCCGGACGCGCAGCCACAATAGCCATGGCTCACAGGCCTAGCTGCTCCGCAGCATGTGGGATCTTCCCGGACCGGGACACGAACCCATGCCCCCTGCATCAGCAGGCGGACTCTCAACCACTGCACCACCAGGGAAGCCCTCTCAAGGTATTTTTTAATAGCAGCTTGCTTTATAAAAACTAGTCATCTTTGTCAAAGGTAGCTCTATCTAGCTGGGTGACCATGAAGAAGGCACCTGACCTCCCTCGGTCTTCCATGTCATCTACCGGAATGAAGCAGTCAGACTATATAGAACACAAAGCTTTCTCTAGATCCAAAAATTCTAAAAAAAGGAATTGAACCTCTCCCTCTGGCACTTACCACTTCTACTTGTATTATGGTTCTAAGGATACCTGCTACATCCCCCTAAAACAAGGCTATAAGTCTCTTGAGGGCAAGTCCTGGATTTCTTTTTAAAAACCATCCTTGCATTCCCCACAGCACACATCCCACTGATTTCTCGTTAGGAAGGCTTACGGAATGAATTAAATATGCCTACTTTGACTTAACTGTTCACTCACTAATAGAACCCCTATGCATGTTGCTTTGTACCTCTGAATTGTGACTTACAGGTGAATATATCAACCTATTCCCCCAAAAAATTTTTAAGTTTTAAAGGATAGCAAGAACCTGACGTGAGCTCAGGTAAATCATTTTGTAATCACCAAATTTCAAGCAAGCAAAGGCAAAGAGAAACGCAGTTGACCCTTGAACACAGGTTTGAACTGCACAGGTCCACTTACAACATGGATTTTTTTTTCAATAGTAAATACTACACGAGCTGCAGCTCATTGAATCCACAGATGTGGAGGAACCGCATATATGGAGGGCATACTCCAAGTTACATGTGGATTTTCGACTTTGGAGGATCAGCGCCCCTAATCTCCATGTTGTTCAAGGGCCAACTGTACAACATATCTTCCAGGGCTTTGAATGTACTCTGTTTTGTTTTGGTTTGGTTTGGTTTGTTTGGCAGGGGGGAGACGGGGGAGGGAGAAGGAACATTTTTGTATTAAAAGAAAAAAATATGGGGCTTCCCTGGTGGCGCAGTGGTTGACAGTCCGCCTGCCGATGCAGGAGACACGGGTTCGTGCCCCAGTCCGGGAAGATCCCACATGCCGCGGAGCGGCTGGGCCCGTGAGCCATGGCCGCTGAGCCTGCGCGTCCGGAGCCTGTGCTCCGCAACGGGAGAGGCCACAACAGTGAGAGGCTCGCGTACCGCAAAAAAATATATATATATATGCTAAGGGGTCGAATATGATATTAATACGGCTCTTAAAGACAAGAATTCAAAGACATTCAACACTCAGGCTAGCTTCTTTGGTTTTTGCACAGTGGACTGGCATATATAGGTTTGACAGAGTGATTCTACAGATTTTTTTCATCATGTACCTAGATCGTCTTCTGGAATGAGGAAGGATTATAGGTAGTGAAGAGATTTGATAACAATGATTTCTCATTATGACTTTTGTTATCTAGGCCTTCTTCGGCAAGCCAGTGCCACAGCTCTGGAAGCTGCCCAAGCCAGCTGCACACATGCGGGCACCCTCATCAGGGTCAGGAGTTCCTCGGGGCTGGCACCTGCCCAGGGTGAAACCAGGATCTAACAGCTCAAGGCGGAGGAGAGGGGAAGAGTGCACCGGGAGTGAACCACCGAGGTACAAAGGAAACACCCCCGCCACCACAAGAAGAGAGTCACTGTGATGGAGGAGAACGGTTAGGGGAGGAGAACAGTAGAATCCCCAGTAAGAACTAATGTTCACTGACGGCCGACTGTGCGCCAGGCACTCTCTTAAACGCCAGGAATTGATGAGATGAAGGAAACATACACACACAAAAAAGCAGTCTTAACACTAGAACTGAATTAAAATGCAATTACAGGTCAGATTACAAAAGAAACTTTGTTTGGGGATTGTGACCCAGGTTTCTAGCCTCTACACATCACAGTATTTCATACTGCTGGAGGCGGCAAAATCTCAGGTGAACACACATGCTGCCAGGATCATACAAAGCTTTTACTGGTTCTGGCAACTCAGACTTACCTCAGCAGCCAAAGGGTTCGCGCTTCAATTTGTTTACTGACATTTTTAGTGCTTTTCATAAATAAACTTACAGGTTGGGGTTATTTGGCATTTTTATAAGTTTGTTGATTTGGGTCCATTCTATATTTTATATCTTTTATTTTATACATACTTGTGCACACACGCGCACGCACACACACTCATACACACATTTCATTCTTAAAGAAACCAGTGCCAAAAAAAATGAGAGAGAGAGAAAGGAATAAAGAAACTAGTGCCTTAGCGAGACGAACAGAGCACACCAGGACATCTCACGTAAGTGGAGCATCCGTTTATTATACACAGATCCTTGAAATGCTTCAGAGGGAATGAACAAGTGCAAGTTCAGTCTCAGATCACACCAGAGTTCTCAGTCTCCAGTATGAACCCAGACAGATTGGAACCTTCCAGCAGAGTTAAACTTATACCAGGCACAGCAGTTTCTGGTGGGGTAGGCAACCTGACTTCATTAATTGGGTTTCTTTGTCGAGTTCCTAGTGAAGACCCTATCCAACTGTTAAAATAACAAACGCCCCACTCACCTCCCCTCTGAGGATGCTGACCCCCATCAAAGCAGGCTACTGCAGGGCACCAAAGCTGGGGACGGCCCCTCCCTGTTCAAGACAGTTCTCCTCCACCCAGCATGGCCTTGTGACAACCAGCACACTCAGTGCCCCGCATCATCATGGCAAATCCAGATGGCTTTAAGGGGCTTCAGCCCAACTAGCTGGAACCCAGCCCCAAGCCTATCATGCTATTGCTCCTACTGTGACCCAGTGGGTACATTATATTGACCAAACCCACCTCTTTCCATGACCAAATAAATCCCCTTTCTATGCCCCAGCTACACAAGTCCATGCTCTTCCCTCTCTAGCATGACAGACACCCATCACTGAAGGCCTGGCCTTGCTCTCACCTGTCTGTCCTTGTCCTGCACCTCACCCCCAGCGACCTGCTGACACTTCCCTGATGCCCAAACTTTCCCTGCTCTTAGATCTCCTGCCAATGAGCTGTGCTTGCCAGGAGGGACATCCCTAGGACCCAGGAGTGGTGGGTCCTCCCTTCAATCACATGGAGACACTAATTCATCAGCCCAGACAGACTGCATTGCCTGACCTGATACAATCTACCCGTCCCCCTAAACAGGTGCCCCCACCACAATGGATGAGCTGAGACCTAGGTCCTGATTCCTCCCAAGGTATTCTTTCCCAAGTCTGCTCCACTTTCACAAGTCATGCCTAAAGATTTGACAACTTAGAGATAACCGACGCAGAAAGAAGAGTCCCTGCCCTCAAAGGGTTTCTAATCTGTTGTTATGGACTGAACGTCTGTGAACCCCCCAAATTCATATGTTAAAACCCTACCCGCCAATGTGACGATATTAGGAGATGGGGCCTTTGAAAGGTGATTAAGGGGACTTCCCTGGCAGTCCAGTGGTTAAGACTCCGCGCTTGAACTGCAGGCGGCACAAGTTCGGTCCCTGGTCAAGGAACTAAGATCCCACAAGGCACGCGGCAAAAAAAGAAAGGTGATTAGGATGAGATGAGGTCCTGAAGGTGGAGCCCTCAGGAATGGAATTTGTACCTTACAGAGTCACAAGAGAGCTTGCTTCCTCTCTCTGCTCCCCCCCATGTGAAGACACAGCCAGAAGTCGGCAGTCTGCAACCCAGAAGAGGACCATCCCCAGAACCCAGCCATGTTAGCACCGTGATCTCAGATTTCCAGCCTCTAGAAATGTGAGAAGTAAATTTCTGTTGTTTATAAGCCACTCAGTTTGTGGTATTTTGTTACAGCAGCCTGAGCTAAGTAAGACATAATCTGATTGGGGTGTGTGTATCTAAGAAGTCTGAGGAAAAAGGATGAACATTCTTCAAACACCCACTACCCACCCTCCAGGCAGTATACTTTTCTCTTTTATGTTTCATTTCTAACATTTAAACTAATCCTACATGAATGGTTTTTCAGATAAGTACTTCAGGGTTTAGAAAGGTTATTAGAGAAATTCTGGAAAATGAGAAACCACCTGAACTGAAAGATCTTGCCGCCGACAATTTCTATTAGAGATGTCATTTGAACCAAATTCACTGAGCGAATAGGCAACCCCTTACGTTCCCTAAGATACCATCCATTCAGTCCTCTTAGGTAGCACACTATGGCAGTGAATGGAATCAGGCTTACCAACTGAAAGATACAAACTATCTGTACCTTGGCAGCCACAGATAATACAAATTAGGTCCCACGATTCCCCGGCCTTCCAAATGGCCATGGACACACATGTGTGAGAGAAGGAGCAGGTGTAAAGGGTACAGCCTCAGAACTCAGTATATTCTCTCACATGAACCAAGGAATGAACCACAAAGCACACTCCATCCTAACCGTGTTGTAACCAGCTAAGCTAACCAGAGTACAGAACAGAAACTGATTAACATTTGCCACTTTTCTTTTGCTGCCCAGCATCAGAACCCCTTTCCAACGTTTATGAAATTTTCCACCTGCCTCCAGCTCAATAAGCTAAAAACGTGAGATACCCACTTTCGTGATTTCTTCTCAATCAGGGTATGGGCACAGCACCTAAGCGTGGCCAGATACAACACACAGGTGTTTGAATCAGTAATGAGTGATGTGAGGCAGCAGGAATAGTAGACCATTGTATTCTGGAAACAGCAGCAACCCCAGTGCCCAGGGGCGGCAAGGTGCCCAGCCTCACGCCCGACGTCCAGGGCAGGCAATGTGTGGTGTGGCTGGAGGCATCCAATATTCAGTACCTACAGTTCCAGCATCCTCACCGGACCAATTCTGTGCTGTAATGAGCCTGTTGTTCTGGCACTGTTGCCCTTAGCTGTGCATTTTTCAAGATGTTTCTCCAGTTTTCCGAAAGAAAGACTGAGCTACCCAATATCCTGCCAATAAACTCCCTTTCTGCCTAAATTACCCACAGGTAATTTCTGTTACTAATGGGACAGTGTTACTAAGAATCCTGGGTGTTACAGAGGACAGGTCAAAGGCAAGCCTTGATTGGTCCAGAGCATCCAAACCTGGCTGTATCAATCATTTACGGCTGCAAAACAAACCACCCCAAAACTTTAAAACAACATTTATTTAGTTCATAGTTCTGGGGATCAGCAATGTGGGCTGAGCTCAGCTGAGCAATGATACCGATCTAAGCCAGACTCTGCTGAACTCAGGTGGGACTCGCTTATACTTCCGCAGTTAGCCTTGGGCTGACTGGGCGCCTCCATTCTCCTCCACATGGCCTCTCATCCTCCAGCTGGTGAGCCTGGGCTTTTTCACATGGTGGCAAAGTTCCCAAAGGAGCAAGAACTGAAGCTGAAATCCTTCTTCAGGCCTAGGTTCAGAACTTACCCAAGGTCTCTTCTACTGTATACTATGGTCAAACCAAGTCACAAGGCCAGCCAAGACTCTAAGGATGGAGACACAGGCTCCACCTCTTGATGAAAGGAGCTGTACAGTATCGGGGGAATTTTGAAATCTACCATACCTGACTGTTTCATACATAGCCCCATGGGGAAGCTGTCACAATAGGGATTCCGATTTATTAGAACTGCTTACATCTAGAATCTGTGCTCTCACAACCATTCCCTTTGACCACCACCAATGCCAGCCACTGATTCAACAATACCTAACTAGAAGCAATAAACACACAGTGCTCAGCCTGCCAACTCTGCAGCCTGTGAACAGTTTTGTACAGGGCAGGCCCCTTGGATCTCCCTTACTGTAGGGCATGCTGAAGATTATGGACTACAATCATGTGGCATCAGACAACCAGATCTCTGGCTCTGGGCCTTTCTCTGAACGTCAGCTTTCCTCCCTGGCAAAGCTCAAAATCAACATTTTCTGCATATGAACAAATCGGTACTTTGACCACTTCAGGCAGAGGACTAGTTAATATGCCTAAGTTACAGAAAAACTTACTATAACTTGAAGGGAATCTTAAAAAGCTCTGAATTTATTTGAAAAGATTTAACTATATCCTTTTCCAAGAGCCACTCAAATTGTCAGACCCACAAACTGAAATTAGATGTTTCCCTGACAACTGTTGAACTGAGAAAGGGAGGACTCCTGCAAGAAGTCTCCATGGAAACCACCCAATCCTTGCATCAACCCATTTACCTTAGACTTTGGCTGACATTCAAGCACATCAAATCAGCAATAAAAATGTAAGCAAGATGGGTGTTCCCTGGCAGTCCAGCGGTTAAGACCCTGTGCTCCCACTGCAGCAGACATGCAGTTTGATCCCTTATGGGGGTAAGATGCTACATGCCGAGCAGCACAGCCAAAAAAAAAAAAGTAAGGAAGATGGAAGGGCTTTGGAGCAATGAAGAATGTCAGTGTTTGGTACAGTGAGATTTTCCAGAAAAAAGAAGGCATGATCAGTCCAAACATATCAGGACTCAGATTAAGAAGCCTATGCATAGCCAACGCTATCTTTTTTTTTTTGGCTGTGCCACACGGTACGTGGGACCTTAGTTCCCCGACCTGGGACTGAACCCAGGCCCTCTACAGTGAAAGCATGGAGTCCTAACCATTGGACTGCCAGGGAAGTCCCCAACCCACTTTTCTTAAATACACCAAAAAGAGGTTTTGAAACAACAGTGTCTGGTTTTCCTAGGGCTGCTGTGACAAAATACCACAAAGTCAGTGGCTTAAAACAACAGAAATTTGTTGCCTTACAGTTCTGGAGGCTGGAAGTCCAAAATCAAGGCATCAGCAGGGTTCGCTCCTTCCAAGGGTTCTGAGGAAAAATCTGTTCCATGCCTCTCTTATGACCTCTGGCAGCCCCAGGAGGATCCTTGGCTTGTAAATACATCACTCCAATCTTCATCGTCCCATGGCATTGTTCCTGGGTGAATTAGGAGTCCACCCTTCTCCAGTATGATCTCATCTTAACTTCATTACATCTGCAAAGACCTACTTCCAAATCAGGTCACATTCCAAGGTACTGGGGGTTAGGACCTCAACGTATCTTTCTACGGGGACACAATTCCACCCACAACACACAGTTTTTATATAAAGTATTTGATTTTACCTATTCACTAAGTGTTTGTTACAGCAAAATGATAGCTCTGTTTAATGTACAGCTTAATCAAAACATAAGGCTTGTACTTGGTGACACAACCACACTGAACTACAATGAAATCTGAGCAGTGCAACATCTACTCTGGGCAGCCATGTGCCCACCTCAAAAATGGACTTTCTACTACCATAGAGAAGAAGGGGATAGGGATCAGGGAACAGCAAGAAATCTCTATCAGGCAAAGAGAAAAATCACTCAGGAAAACAAGTCAGTGTCTAGACACTCTGGTCCTTAGGTGAGCACCCACTGCAGCAACAAAATGATAAAAGTTAATGGTGGTTGGAAATGACCTTGGAACTGAAATGAAAAAACCAGTTTCTGTATAACAGAAAACCAGAGGCAAAAGGTACTCAAAGGGCATACACTGAATAGCATCTCAAATTAGCAGTACTTGAGGAAACAAGTCAATCATATACCTTTGTACAGAGACTCACATGGATCCCTCCATGGCTCCATTTCAGAACAAAACTGGGCCAGGGCCTTAGAACATCACCAAATATAAAAGTGCTACATTATTTAATATTTATGATTCTTCTGACTCTGATCCTTTCAGATCATTTTTTTCCTAAAATACTTCTTTTTAAATTAAAATTTTTATTTTGAAATAATTATAGATTCACATGCAGTTGTAAGAAATTATACACAGAGGCCCTGTGTAACCTTTACCCAGTTCCCCACAACGGTAACATCTTACAAAACTATAATGAAAGAACAAAACCAGGTTACTGACTTTGACACAGTTAACATAGAGAACACTGCCATCACCACAAGGACCTTCATGCTACCCTTTTACAGCCAATCATTTCCTTCCCACCCCTGCCCCCTCAACCCCTGAGAACCACTAATCTGTTGTCCATGTCTATAATTTCGTCATTTAAAAAAAGTTATATAAATGGAATCACATAATATGTACCATTCAGGACTGTCTTTGTTCACTCAGCATAAATCTCTGGAGATCCATACAGGTTGTTGTGTACATCAGTAGTTCATTCCTTTAAACTGCTGAGTAGTATTTCATGATACGGATGTACCAGTTTGTTTAACCATTCACCCAATGAAGGGCATCTGTATCATTTACAGTTATGGGCTATTAGGAATGAAGCTGCTATAAACATTTGTGTACATGCCTTTGTATGAACATAAATCTTCATTTCTCTGGGATAAATGCCCAGGAGTATAATTACTGGGTCCCATATGGTAGTTACATATTTAGTGTTTTTAAGAAACTGTCAAACTATTTTCCAGAGGGGCTGTATCACTGTACATTCCCATCAGCAAGGGATTAGTGATCCCATTTCTCTGCAGCATTTAGTGAGGTCACTATTTTTTAATCCACCTACTCTGATAGGTATGTAGTGATATCACATTTGGCTTTAATTTGCATTTCTCCAATCGCTCATGATGTTGAACATCTTTTCCTGTGCTTATTTGTCATTTGTATATCCTCTTCACTGATATATTTCTTCATGTCTTTTGGCCATTTTCTCTTTTTTTCCATTTTCTACTTGGACTGTTTGCTTTTTTTAATGTTGAGTTTTGAGAATTTTTACTATATTGCAGATAGTCCTTTGTCAGACATTTGCTTTGCAAATATTTTCTCCCACTCTGCAGCTTCTCTCCTTTTTTTTTTAACATCTTTATTGGAGTACAACTGCTTTACAATGGTGTGTTAGTTTCTGCTTTATAACAAAGTGAATCAGCTATACATATACATATATCCCCATACCTCCTCCCTCTTGAGTCTGCCTCCCACCCTCCCTATCCCACCCCTCTAGGTGGACACAAAGCACCGAGCTGATCTCTCTGTGCTACGCGGCTGCTTCCCACTAGCTATCTATTTTACGTTTGGTACTGTATATGTGTCCATGCCACTCTCTCACTTCATCCCACCTTACCCTTGAGACTCCCCGTATCCGCAAGTCCATTTTCTACGTCGGCGTCTTTATTCCTGCCCTGCCCCTAGGTTCATCAGAACCATTTTTTTTTACATTCCATATATATGTGTTAGCATACAGTATTTGTTTTCGTCTTTCTGACTTACTTCGCTCTGCATGACAGACTCTAGGTATTTCCACCTCACTACAAATAACTCAATTTCCTTTCTTTTCATGGTTGAGTAATATTCCACTGTATATATGTGCCACATCTTTATCCATTCATCTGTCAATGGACACTTAGGTTGCTTCCATGTCCTGGCTATTGGAAACAGAGCTGCAATGAACATTGTGGTACATGACTCTTTTTGAATTATGGTTTTCTCAGGGTATATGCCCAGTAGTGGGATTGCTCGGTTGTATGGTAGTTCTATTTTTAGTTTTTTAGGGAACTCCATACTGTTCTCCATAGTGGCTGTATCAAATTACATTCCCACCAACAGTGCAAGAGGGTTCCCCTCTCTCCACACACTCCAGCATTTATTCTTTGTAGATTTTGGATGATGGCCATTCTGACCGGTGGGAGGTGATACCTCATTGTAGTTTTGATTTGCATTTCCCTAATGATTAGTGATGTCGAGCATCCTTTCATGCGTTTGTTGGCATTCTGTATATCGTCTTTGGAGAAATGTCTATTTAGGTCTTCTGCCCATATATGGATTGGGTTGTTTGGTTTTTTTGATATTGAGCTACGTGAGCTGCTTGTAAATTCTGAAGATTACTCCTTTGTCAAGTGCTTCATTTGCAAATATTTTCTCCCATTCTCAGGGTTGTCATTTCGTCTTCCTTATGTTTTCCTTCGCTGTGCAAAAGCTTTTAAGTTTCATTAGGTCCCATTTGTTTATTTTTGTTTTTATTTCCATTTCTCTAGGAGGTGGGTCAAAAAGGATCTTGCTGTGATTTATGTCATACAATGTTCCGCCTGTGTTTTCCTCTAAGAGTTTTACAGTGTCTGGCCTTACATTTAGGTCTTTAATCCATTTTGAGTTTATTTTTGTGTACAGTGTTAGTAAGTGTTCTAATTTCACTCTTTTACATGTAGCTGTCCAGTTTTCCCAGCACCACTTATTGAAGAGGCTGTCTTTTCTCCACTGTATATTCTTGGCTCCTTTATCAACAATAAGATGACCATATGTGCATGGGTTTATCTCTGGGCTTTCATTCCAGTTCCATTGACCTATATTTCTGTTTCTGTGCCAGTACCAAACTGTCTTGATTACTGTAGCTTTGTAGTATAGTCTGAAGTCAGGGAGCCTGATTCCTCCAGCTCCGTTTTTCTTTCTCAAGATTGCTTTGGCTATTCGGGGTCTTTTGTGTTTCCATACTAATTGTGAAATTTTTTGTTCTAGTTCTGTGAAAAATACCATTGATAGCTTGATAGGGACTGCACTGAATCTGTAGATTGCTTTGGGTAGCACAGTCATTTTCACAATGTTGATTACTCCAGTCTAAGAACATGGTATATCTCTCCAACTGTTTGTATCATCTTTAATTTCTTTCATCAGTGTCTTATGACAGTTTTCTGCATACAGGTCTTTTGTCTCCTTAGGTAGGTTTATTCCTAGGTTTTTTATTCTTTATGTTGCAATGGTAAATGGGAGTGTTTCCTTAATTTCACTTTCAGAGTTTTCATCATTAGTGTATAGGAATGCCAGAGATTTCTGTGCATTAATTTTGTATCCTGCTACTTTACCAAATCCATTGATTAGCTCTAGTAGTTTTCTGGTAGCATCTTTAGGATTCTCTGTGTATAGTATCATGCCATTTGCAAACAGTGATAGTTTTACTTCTTCTTTTCCGAATTGGATTCCTCTTATTTCTTTGTCTTCTCGGATTCCTCTTATTTCTTTGTCTTCTCTGATTCCTCTGGCTAAAACTTCCAAAACTATGTTGAATAACACTGCTGAGAGTGGGCAACACTGTCTTGTTCCTGATCTTAGAGGAAATGGTTTCAGTTTTTCACGACTGAGAACAATGTTGGCTGTGAGTTTGTCATTATATGGCCTTTATTATGTTGAGGTAAATTCCCTCTATGCCTCCTGTCTGGAGGGTTTTTATCATAAATAGGTGTTGAATTTTGTCAAAAGCTTTTTCTGCATCTATTGAGATGATCATATGGTTTTTCTCCTTCAGTTTATTAATATGGTTTATCACATTGACTGATTTCGGTATATTGAAGAATCCCTGCATTCCTGGCATAAACCCCACTTACCCTCTATGCCTCCTGTCTGGAGGGTTTTTATCATAAATAGGTGTTGAATTTTGTCAAAAGCTTTTTCTGCATCTATTGAGATGATCATATGGTTTTTCTCCTTCAGTTTATTAATATGGTTTATCACATTGACTGATTTCGGTATATTGAAGAATCCCTGCATTCCTGGCATAAACCCCACTTGATCATGGTGTACGATCCTTTTAATGTGCTGTTGGATTCTGTTGGCTAGTATTTTGTTGAGGATTTTTGCATCTATGTTCATCACTGATATTGGCCTGTAGTTTTCTTTCTTTGTGACATCTTTGTCTGGTTTTGGTATCAGGCTGATGGTGGCCTCGTAGAATGAGTTTCGGAGTGTTCCTCCCTCTGCTATATTTTGATGTTTGATAGAATTCGCCTGTGAAGCCATCTGGTTGTGGGCTTCTGTTTGTTGGAAGATTTTAATCACAGTTTCAACTTCAGTGCTTGTGATTGGTCTGTTTATATTTTCTATTTCTTCCTGGTTCAGTCTCAGAAGGTCTGTGCTTTTCTAAGAATTTGTCCACTTCTTCCAGGTTGCCCACTTTACTGACATATATTTGCTTGTAGTAGTCTCTTAGGAAGCTTTGTATTTCTGCAGCGTCTGTTGTAACTTCTCCTTTTTCATTTATAATTCTATTGATTTGAGTCTTCTCCCTTTTTTTCTTGATGAGTCTGGCTAGTGGTTTATC
>NW_020172727.1:676330-714884 GCF_003031525.2 Neophocaena asiaeorientalis asiaeorientalis
TTTCTTTCCTTCTGCTAACACTGGGGTTTTTTTTGTTCTTCTTTCTCTAATAGCTTTAGGTGTAAGGTTAGGTTGTTTATTTGAGATGTTTCTTGTTTCTTTTGGTAGGATTATATTGCTATAAACTTCCCTCTTAGAACTGCTTTTGCTGCATCCCATAGGTTTTGGGTCATTGTCTTTTCATTGTTATTTGTTTCCACGTATTTTTTAATTTCCACTTTGATTTCTTCAGTGATCTCTTGGTTACTTAGTAGTGTACTATTTAGCCTCCATGTGTCTGTATTTTTTCAGATTCTTTCCTGTAATTAATATCAAGTCTCATATCACTGTGGTCAGAAAAGATACTTGATAGGATTTCAATTTTCTTAAAGTTACCAACGCTTGATTTGTGGCCCAGATACGATCCATCCTGGAGAATGTTCCATGAGCACTTGAGAAGAAAGTGTATTCTGTTGTTTTTGGATGGAATGCCCTATAAATATCAATTCAGTCCATCTTGTTTAATGTATCATTTAAACCTTGTGTTGCCGTATTTATTTTCATTTTGGATGCTCTGCCCATTGGTGAAAGTGGGGTGTTAAAGTTCCCTACTATGATTGCGTTACTGTCGATTTCCCCTTTTATGGCTGTTAGCATTTGCCTTATGTATTGAGGTGCTCCTGTGTTGAGTGCATAAATATTTACAATTGTTATATCTTCTTCTTGGATTGATCCCTTGATCATTATGTAGTGTCCTTTTTGTCTCTTGTTACAGTCTTTATTTTAAAGTCTATTTTGTCTGATATGAGCAGTGCTACTCCAGCTTTCTTTTGATTTCCATTTGCAGGGAATATCTTTTTCCATCCCCTCACTTTCAGTCTCTATGTGTCACTAGGTCTGAAGTGGGTCTCTTGTAGACAGCATATATATGGATCTCATTTTTGAATCCATTCAGCCAGTCTATGTCTTCTGGTGGGAGCATTTAATCCATTTACATTTAAGGTAATTATCAGTATGTATGTTCCTATTACCATTTTCTTAATGGTTTGGGGTATGTTATTGTAGGTCTTTTCCTTCTCTTGTGTTTCCTGCCTAGAGAAGTTCCTCTAGCATTTCTTGTAAACCTGATTTGGTGGTGCTGAATTCTGTGAGCTGTCACTTCTCTGTAAAGTTTTTAATTTCTCCGTGGACTCTGAATGAGATCTTTGCTGGGTAGAGTAATTTTGGTTGTAGGTTTTTCCCTTTCATCACTTTAAATATGTAAGGCACGCCGTGCGTTCTCCCGGGTAAGCTGTCCCTGGATCATGGGACCCTGGCAGTGGCGGGATGCACAGGCTCCCAGGAAGGGAGGTGTGGACAGTGACCTGAGCTTGCACACAGGCTTCTTGGTGGCAGCAGCAGCAGCCTTAGCGTCTCATGCCCGTCTCTGGGGTCCGCGCTAATAGCCATGGCTCATACCCATATTCACGCCGCCAACCCCAGTCCTCTCCCTGCGGTCCGACCGAAGCCCGAGCCCCAGCTCCCAGCTCCGCCCACCCCGGCGGGTGAGCAGACAAGCGTCTCGGACTGGTGAGTGCCGGTCGGCACCGATCCTCTGTGCGGGAATCTCACCACTTTGCCCTCCACAACCCTGTTGTTGCGCTCTCCTCTGCGACTCCGAAGCTTCCCCCCTCCGCCACCCACAGTCTCCGCCCGCGAAGGGGCTTCTAGTGTGTGGAAACCTTTCCTCCTTCACTGCTCCCCCCCACTGGTGCAGGTACCGGCCCTATTCTTTTGTCTCTGTTTATTCTTTATTCTTTTGCCCTACCCCGGTACATGGGGAGTTTCTTGCCTTTTGGGAGGTCTGAGATCTTCTGCCAGCGTTCAGTAGGTGTTCTGTAGGAGTTGTTCCACATGAAGATGTATTTCTGATGTATTTGTTGGCAGGAAGCTCCACATCTTACTCCTCCACCATCTTGAAGGTCTCCCCTGCAGCTTGTCTCTTAACAAGATCTTTACCAGCATAAAATGGATTTCATGGTATCAATTTTATCATGTTTTTTTCTTTTATGGATCATACTGTCAGTGTCAAGTCTAATAATTCTTTGCCTAGTCCTGGGTCCTGAATATTTTCTATTTATTTTGAAAAATTTATAGCTTTAAGTCTTACATTTAACTTTGTGATCCATTTTGAGTTATTTTTTGTATAAGGTGTGAGATTTAGATAGAGGTTCTTTTTTTCCTTTTTACTCTCTTTTTTTTTTTTTGCCTACTGATGTTCAATTGATCCAGCACCATTTCTTGAAAAGGCAGTCTGTCCTCCTCCATTTAATTACTTTCACACTTTTGTCAAAATCAATTGGGTATATTTCTGTGGGCCTATTCCTAGGTTCTTTGTTCTGTTCACTGATCTATGTATCTATTCTGCCACCAATACCACATAGTCTTGATTACTATAGTTATATAAGTCTTGATATCAGGCAGATTGATTCTTCCTACTTTATTCTTCTTTTTCAAGACTGTTTTAGCTATTCTAGTTCCTTTGCCATTCCATATAAATTTTAGAATAACCATATCTGTATCTCCAAAAATCTTGCTGGGATTTTTATAGGAATTATGTGAAACCTATACACATCAATTTGGGGAGAACTGACATCTTACTACATTGAGTCTTCTAATCCGTGAACATGGCATGTCTCTCTATTTATTTTGATCTTCTTTGACTTCTATCATCAGCACTGTGTACGTTTCAGGATACAAGTCCTGTGCATGCTTTGTTAGATGTACACTTTATTTTCTGAACAACTGTAACTGTTATTGTGATTTCAATGCTAATATACAGAAATACAATTGATTTGTATATGTTTTATCCTTATCGTGCAAACTTGCTGAACCCACTTATTAGTTCTAGAAGTTATTTTGTACATTCCTTGGGACTTATACAGAGACAATAACATCCTCTACAAATAGGGGCAGTTTTATTTCCTCCTTTCTGATCGTATGCCTTTTATTTCCTTCTCTTGCCTAACTGCACTGGCTAGAACTTCCAGAGCAATGTTGAAAACCAGAGGTAGGAGGAGACATCCATGCCTTGAAAATGAACCCAGAAGAACCTCAGAGATGTAACAAGAAATGAAGAAAAATAAAGTAGTAAATATGTAGATAAATATAAATTAGTAGTTGGTAAACTAAGGTCTGCAAGCCAAATCTGGTCCACTCCCTGTTTCTGTAAATAAAGTCTTATTGGAACATAGGCATGCACCATCAATTACATATTATCTATGGCTGCTTTGGCACTACAACAGTGGAGCTGAGTAGTTGTAACAGAGCCCATATGGCCCACAGAAGCTAAAATATTACCATCTGGCCCTCTACAGAAAAAGATTGCTGAACAAACAATGCCTGCATAAAATAATCTCTTGCAGAGTTTACTATATAATACTAAAGAATGTAAGACCTGAAACCATAAAACTCCTAGAAGAAAACATAGGCAGTATGCTCTTTGACTTCAGTCTTAGGAATATCTTTCTGGGTATGTCTCTGCAGGCAAGGGAAACAAAAGCAAAAATAGACAAATGTGACTACGTCAAACTAAAAAGCTTCTGCACAGCAAAGGAAACCATCAAGAAAATGAAAAGACAAGTTACTGAATGGGAGAAGATATGTCAGATATCAGATAAGGGGTTAATATCCAATATATATAAATACATGCACCTCTATTTCATCACAGCATTATTTACATCACTACAATAGCCAAGATATGGAAACAACCTAAGTGTCCATTAACAGATGAATAAAGATGTGGTATATATATACAATGGAATACTACTCAGCCATAAAAAATGATGAAATCTTGCCATTTGCAACAACATGGATGGACCTTGAGGGTATTATGCTAAGTGAAATAAGTCAGATGGAGAAAGACAAATACCATGGGATTTCACTCATATGTGAAATATTTTTTAAAAAAACTAAATAAATGAACAAACCAAACCAAACAAAAACAAATACACAGATACAGAGAACAGAGTAGTGGTTCCAAGGTGGGGGGGGAGTTAAATGAGTAAAAGGGGTCAACTGTATGGTGATGGATGGAAACTAAGCTTTTGGTATGAATATGCTATAGAGTGTGTATGATTAGAAACATAATATTGTATACATGAAGCTTATATGATGTTACAAACCAGTGTTACCTCAATCAAAAAATACATACACAATACTAAAATATACGGTAAAAATACATTGGGACGTGGGAGAAGTAGAGTTAAGAGCCTTGAATTGTCCAGGAAAAAAGATAAAGACAAATATTAATAACATCCCCTAAACACATCCTCTTAGGTTCAGAAGGTAGAAGAACCTCCATCTACTCTCGTTTTATTGTTTTTCAGACAAATCACAGCAGAATCACTCACCTGCTAACATCACTGAACAGCAAGATGCTATGTGTCTATAATAAATCCCTCTTTAAAATATCTACAAGTGGTACTCACCAGTGCCAAACCATCCATCACCATGCTATTCACTGCTAGGATGACCAGACCAACCATCCTGGTTTGCCTAGGCCTGAGGGGTTCCCAGGATGTAGGATTTTCAGTGCTAAAACTGAGAAAGTCCGAGTTGGTCACCCTCCTTCCAGCTCCAATGGCCCACACTAGTGAAATGGACTGAGCATGGCAAGACTAGTCCTTCTCTTTTCCATTCACTTCTAGTAGCCTAGTGAGCAGGTAAACAAGTGAAACTCATTAAAGTCAAGCGCACCACCTCGCCTACAGGTGTCACTTACAATTGCTCCCCAAATGATGTCTCTAAGAGAACACAAACTCCTTGGCTCCTTAAAGGTGCAGTGTGTCAACAAGTTAACTGAAAGAGAAGAACTCATGGATATCTTGTCAGGCTCTAACTTCTCACTTCCTAGATCCCAGCGTCCTACTAAAGAATACCAATATGTAGCACAAAAACAAAATCTATTTTAATCTAAGAGAACTGGGAAACTTCCAAAGAGCACCGACCTGAAAAATCTTGACAGAGCAGAAGAAATTGATTTTCTACCAAAACCATGCAGAAGATTAGACTCAGATTTAGGCCAATAAAAGATTTACATTCCATCCAAGTCCCAATATAACATGATGCACAGATGAAAACATGCTTGTGAACTGATATAGCTGACACACATTAGAAAGGCCAAAGTAAAAATCAGCTCTTAAGAATGCTAGTCCCAAAAAAAAAAAAAAAAAGAATGCTAGTCCCAAAGGCAAAAACACAACATATAAGTTGCATAAAATGTCTGTGATGAATCACAGCATAATCGGTTTTTCAAATAGATTTTCATAATTAATTTTTATTCTCATTCTGGCCCCTTTTCAAAATGATTGCCCACAAAACCACAGGATCAGAAAATAATATCTGTCATGCATTTATAATAATCAGAAAATTCTTAAAATTAATAATGGATATCTTAAATTACTGAAACTTCCAACTTTCACATATTAGACAACTACTCCACCTCCCCACTACCACCCATGCAGACAATTGTTGATATCTCGTTTTTATTATAACCTCTATTAATTATGGTAAGGTCCCCAGCACTAAGAGTCAGTAGTAGTATTGGAGACCAGCCTAACCTTGATTGATATAGGCACCTACCCTGGGCAGTGTACAAAGAAAGGCAGGTCTGCCCATCAGGTGGCCACCTATTCTGGCTACAGTGAAAATTAAGATTAAAGCTGTCTCTCACAACGCTCTTCACTTTTTCAAGTGTTCTTCAAATACTGATCTTTTTTTCAATCTTCCTATATCTAAAAAAGAAAAATATGGTGCATAGGATATCAAGTCAACAGATAAAGTCAAGAAAAGGCATCACTGTATAAATGAAGCATGACATTGGGACAGTAGGAATCAAAAACGAAAAGTGAGTTAGCCAGCCTCCATGTCGAACTGGTCACATCCAACTGAACACAATTTTGAAAGAAAAAGGGGGCTTCCCTGGTGGCGCAGTGGTTGAGAGTCCGCCTGCCGATGCAGGGGACACGGGTTTGTGCCCCGGTCCGGGAAGATCCCACACGCCGTGGAGCGGCTGGGCCCGTGAGCCATGGCCACTGAGCCTGCGCGTCCGGAGCCTGTGCTCCGCAACGGGAGAGGCCACAACAGTGAGAGGCCCGCGTACCGCAAAAAAAAAAAAGAAAAAAAAGAAAAAGGAAAATACTTAAAGGAAGCAAGAAGCTCTAAGCCAATGCAATCAATAGTGGTTCAAAGTAATGGGTTGATCCCTGAGGTGGAAATGTTTTTGATTTCATGGTCACACAGTTAAATACAATAAATCCATATAGCTCTGTACCTAGGCAAGGCCCTTCCTTAATTCCCAAAGCTCAAACCAAGTGTAATAAACAAAAGTACAGTTAAACTGCTTCAGGAAGAGGACTCATCAACATCCTCAAGTTTCAGGAAAACCTATGTGAACCTTAAAGATATCTAGAAAAACTCAGTTCTGAATCTGTTTAAACAAACCCCCTTTCCAAGAGCCACTCGAATTGATGGGCACCACATAAACTGGAAGGGGATTCTTCCCAGCAATGGCTGGCTGAAGAAAGGAAGAGCTCCTGCAAGAAGCTTCCACGGAAACTGCCCAGTCTTTTTACCTACCATTTATCTTATACTTTGGCTGTCACTCAAGTATACCAAACCAGCAATGAGAACATAAGGATGTTGGAAGGACTTTAGAAAATGAAGAATTCAGTGTTTGGTAGAGGGTGATTTTCCAGGAAAGAAAAGAAAGCATCAGCAGCCCAAACTTCTCAGGACTCAAGAGGCCTCTGCTAGTTCAGCCCACTGAAATACAAATCTCCCAAATGAAGTATTTGCAACATAGCTTTTATAATAAGTATTTGATTTTGCCCATTCACAAGTGTTTATAAAGGCAAATTTATATTTTCATTTATGTTGTGAATGATTTGGGTATTTTAAAGTATGAAATTCTGGTTTGAAATTTTAGAATATGAAAAGGAAATGCAATTTATAATTTTGCAACTATGGGATATAAGGATCCTACGTATGTGGCAACCAGCCTCCAAGATGGCCCCCAATAATCTCCACCTACTAGTATTCATGATGTCTTTGTACAGTCCTCTCCCACATTGTATCAGGGTTGTCTGTGTGACCAACTGAAGTGATGATATGTGACTTCTGAGACAAGGACATAAAAGATGCTATGGCTTCTCTCTTGCTGTCTCTCTCAGACCCTCACTCTAGGAGAAGCCAGCTGCCATGTCCTGAAGACACTCAGGCAGCCCTAAGGAGAGGCCCACGTGGTGAGGAACTGAGGCCTCATGCCAACAGCCATGTGAATAAGCCATCACGGAAGCAGATGCTCCATCTCCAATCAGGCCTTCAGATGATGGCAGCCCTGGATGACCACTTGACTGCAACCTCAAGAGAGATTCTGGGGCTTCCCTGGTGGTGCAGTGGTTAAGAATCCGCCTGCCAATGCAGGGGACACGGGTTCAAGCCCTGGTCTGGGAAGATCCCACATGCCACGGAGCAATTAAGCCCATGTGCCACAACCACTGAGCCTACACTCTAGAGCCCACAAGCCACACCTACTGAGCCCGCATGCCACAACTACTGAAGCCCGTGCACCTAGAGCCTGTGCTCCACAAGAGAAGCCACCACAATGAGAAGCCCGCACACCACAACAAAGAAGAGCCCCTGCTCGCCGCAACTAGAGAAAGCCCGCACACAGCAACAAAGTTCCAATGCAACCAAAAATTAATTAATTAATTAATTAATTTTTTACAAAAAGAGAGATCCTGAACCAGAAACACACAGCTTAGCTTCTCCTGGATTCCTGATTGTCAGAAACTGTGTGAGATAATAAATGTCTATTGTTTCAAAGTGCTAAGATTTGAGGTAATTTGTTACACAGCAATAGATAACTAATACAACACATAATTGTTATCACTTGGGCATCGCCTTCCTTTCTTTAGGTTGAAGCCAATGCTAAACAGGTAGTATGGTAGTGTGGAAAGAACAGGGTTCTGCAGGCAAACAGATTTGGGTCAAATTCTTAGGCCCACCACCTACAACCTGTGTATTCTTGGTCAAATTACTTAATTCCAATGCCTCAATTTCTTCATCTAAAACAATATGGAGATGAGAAAATCAATTTCATAGAGTATTTGTAAAAAAATCAAAACAGAGTGGCTCCTTGAACAACATGCATTTGAACTGCACAGGTCCACTTACGCACAGACTTTTTTAATAGTAAATACTACAGTACTGCATGACCTGTGGTTGGTTGAATCTGTGGATGTGTAATCACAGATACAAGGGAACTACAGATTCGGCGGACTTCACACATCATTTTCCACTGTGGGGAGGGTCAACACCCTGAACCCCACATTGCTCAAGGGTCAACTGTACATATAAAGAGCCTGGTACTAAATAAGCATTTAATGTTGGTTCCCTCGCTATTTTAAGGGGTAAATGATTCTGCTAAAATTGAGACAATTTATGAACAAAACTTCAATTAAACTAAACTACTAAACCCTAGGAAGGCTGGAAAAGAACCCTTTTCCCAAGGATGCGAGGGAAGACTTTGAAGCCATCGCCCGGGCCTACCACGTAATTACAAAAACAAGGGGGCCACCCTGTGTGCTGAGTGTTTTATATAACTTAATCCATTTAACCTTTTCTCAACACCCCTGCATTAATCTGGGTAAACTAGGTTACACTAAAGCAAGGTTTCTCAGCCTCAGCACTACTGACATCGTGGGCCAGATCATTCTTGGCTGTGGGGGCTGTCCTGTGCACTCAAGGGTGTTTGGCGGCATCTGCCCACTACATGTCAACAGCACCTTCCCCAGCTCTGACAACCAACCAATGTCGCCAGACACTGCCAAATGTCTCAGGGGAAGGAGTGCAAAAATGCCTCTTACTTGAGGACCTGTGTGCTAAAGTATCAAACAGTCACCAAATCTTAAAGGCTTAAATTGACATTTTTTTCCTTGCTCATGCTACAAAGTCTATTCAGTACTGGGACTCTCTCTGCCCAACGTTATTGTCATCCTGTGTCTACATCACCAGTCGCCATGGCAGAAGGTAAAAGAGACAAGACAAACCACATGCTAGCTCTTAAAGCTTCTGCCTGGAAGAAGGCACACATCGCCTCCCCTCACAGGCCACTGGCCAAAGCAAATCCATGGCCAAAGATGATATCAAGAAAGGGACACTGAACTTTTGTAAGCAATTATGCAGTCTATCGACCCCTAAAACATCCAGAGGTACTAACATTTTATAGACGAAGAAAGGTATTCACAGGTAACTTGACAAAACTCACCACAGTCTATCAAGATTCAACCCATATTTACTCAACACGCATACAAAAAAATCAACGTTCTCTCCACTTTAACACTGGTTTTCAAACTGTTCTCTATGGAAGTGAACAGTTTCTATAAGTGCTTCAGAGATTCTATAACATCTAATTTGTTTTTCTTTTTTTTAAAATACATGTTTTTTTAATTTATTTATTTTATTTTTATTTATTTTCGACTGCATTGGGTCTTCCTTGCTACACGCAGGTTTTCTCTACTTGCGGTGAGCGGGGGCTACTCTTTGTTGTGGTGCACAGGCCTCTCATTGCAGTGGCTCCTCTTGTTGTGGAGCATGGGCTCTAGGCGTAAGGGCTTCAGTAGTTGTGGCTTGCGGGCTCTAGAGCTCAGGCTCAGTAGTTGCGGTGGGCGGGCTCAGTTGCTCCACGGCATGTGGGATCTTCCCGGAACAGGGCTCGATCCAGGGTCCCTTGCATTGGCAGGCGGATGCTTAACCACTGTGCCACCGGGGAAGCCCTAAAAATATATTTGATTCTACTCCTAAGTATATAGCCAAAAGAACTGAAGACAAAGGCCCACATATAAACCTATACATGAATGTTCATAGCAGCATTATTCCTAAAAGCCAAAAAGTGGAAACGACTCAAATACAGTAAGTCCCCTACATAAGAAAAAGTTCCATTCCAAGAGCACGTTCGTAAATCCAATTTATTCATAAATCCAACAAAGTTAGCCTAGGTACCCAACTAACACAATCAGCTGTATATCAATAGTACTGTACCATAACAGGTTTATAATACTTTTCACACAAATAATACATAAAAAACAAACACAAAAAATAGAGAAAACAGGGTTTCCCTGGTGACGCAGTGGTTGAGAGTCCACCTGCCGATGCAGGGGACACGGGTTCGCGCCCTGATCCATGAGGATCCCACATGCCGCAGAGTGGCTCGGCCCGTGAGCCATGGCCGCTGAGTGTGCGCGTCCGGAGCCTGTGCTCCGCAACGGGAGAGGCCACAACAGTGAGAGGCCCGCGTACCGCAAAAATAAAGAAAGAAAGAAAGAAAAAATAAAGAAAACATTTTTAGCCTTACAGTCCAGTACCTTGAAAAGTACAGCAGTACAGTACAGCAGCTGGCATCCAGGGGCTGGCATCGAGTGAACAGGCAGGAAGAGTTACTGACTGGAGGAGGGAGAGGAGGTGGGAGGTGGTAGAGCTGAAGGATCATCAGCAATAGGAGATGGAGGGCAAGCTGCAATTTCACTCATGCCTGACTGTGATGCCACCGGTTCTGGCTCCTTGCTGGATTCAATTCTATCTACCCTCTTGAAAAAACGATCCAGTGATGTCTGGGGAGTAGCTCTTTGTTTCTCATCATAGATGACACGGTAGCACTGGACTGCATTCTGAACGGCTGCTGCAACCTTCATGTACCGTTCTACGTTTGGATCCTGTGCCTCAAAAACTAATAATGCTTCCTCAAATAAAGAAAATCACTTGCTTCCGGACATCCTGGGCTTGAAATAAGGATACTGTACTACTGTACTCTATACAGTACTGTACAGTAAAGTGCACGAAAGCACAACCATTTCTAGAGGATGCATGCATGTAACAATGTATGCCAGACACAAGAACTAACTTACGTGACTGGACGTGCGAACGCACGTTCGAATCTTTGAAGGTTTGCATGTAGAGGACTCACCGTATTCACCAATGGATGAATGGATAAACAAAATGTGGGGTGTGTGTGTGTGTGTGTGTGTGTGTGTCCACAAAGTGGACTATTACTTGGCCAGAAAAAGGAATGAAATACTGATACATGCTAAAACATCGATGAACCTTAAAAACATTCTGTGAAATCAAAGAAACCAGACACAAAAGACCACATATTGTATGATTCCATTTATATGAAATGTCTACAGTGGACAAATCTATAAAGACAGAAAATAGATTAGTGGTTGCCCAGCGCTAGGGTGGGGGGCTGCTAAAGGGTATGGGGTTTCTTATTGAGAGTAGTGAAAATGATCTAAATTTGATGGTGGTAATGGTAGAACAACCCTATGCATATAGTAAAAACCACCATATTGTACACTTTAAATGAGTGATTTGTGTGATATGTGACTCATATGTAATAAAATTATTACCCAAAACAAGTTTCCCAGAATAGAAATGTTTGACTTTTTTTTTTATCGTTGCCATCTCTTTTTTCCAGATCACTATAAAATAAACATGATACAATTTTTGCCGACAGGTGGGGATAATCAAGGTTCCCAGGTACAGTGCTTGATCCCACTCTGAAAACCTGCTTCCCTACAGGGAGAAGGAGAAAATGTAATCTGGACACAAAAGGTGGAGGACCCAGATTCACAAACCTGATGGAGAATAAAAATGAATTTGAAATTTCACACACAAAAAAATTTTCTTTTGGGCTTCCCTGGTGGTGCAGTGGTTGAGAATCCACCTGTCAATACAGGGGACACAGGTTCGAGCCCTGGTCTGGGAAGATCCCGCATGCCGCAGAGCAGCTAAGCCCATGCGCCACAACTACTGGGCCTGAGCTCTAGAGCCTGCGAGCCACAACTACTGAGCCCACATGCCATAACTACTGAAGCCCGCGTGCCTAGAGCCCGTGTTCCACAACAAGAGAAGCCACTGCAATGAGAAGCCCATGCGCCACAACAAAGAGTAGCCCCTGCTTGCCGCAACTAGAGAAAGCCCGCGTGCAGCAACAAAGACCCAACACAGCCAAAAATAAATAAATTAATTTTAAAATTAATTTTTTTTTCTCTTACAGGACAGCACTTGTCATACAATCCACAAGAAACTGAGTCAGAAACTTTTCTCCCCTCCCTTGGATTTAACAGTGTTCTACTGCACTGCAGCCCATCAAAGACCAGAAAACCTTTTCTTCTCAAACTTCTGTCCGTGGTAATAACTTATCCCCTGAAGACAAATCCTCAAATGAAAGTCAAAGGTGACTGCAAAGTACTTTGCAGGGCCTACATATGAGCCAACAGATTCCCTTTTAACCTTTCATTTGTTTTAAAAGATTTTCGATGAAAAGCCCTTAAGTAGGAAGCTGCTTTCTTAAATTATGGTCAGAAAATAAGATATGATAACTCTTATAATCTGCACTCTATTAAGAAAGAGGTTCTTCATTTTTTGTGCCATGGACCCTTTGGCAGTCTGGTGAAGCCTTTTGGATCCATTTTAGGAATGACGTTTTTAGATGCAAAAAATAAAATATAGGACTACAAAGGAACCCAATTATATTAAGACAGTTATTAAAATATTATAGAAATTTGTAATATAGTAATATATATGCTCTTTTATTATGGCATCAAGTATCAAGAAGTAGCAGAAACTGATAACTGCCAAAATTTTGAAGTAGTGATCAGCACAAATGATATTTCAAGATATCTGCAACAGCTATGATGCAATGTGGAACTGATTTGCTGGACAAAGTCACAGGTGGGGCTAATAGTACTGTGATTCGTCGCTTGCATTCATTAATTCATGAAAATACTAAATATCCATTGTTAGTCAAAATAAAAATTTCCTTTTTCTCCATTCAAGGTCAGGGTCCCCTTGAATTCTATCCGCAGATCCCTTGGAGATCTGAGAACCCAGGTAAAGAATCTATGCTTTAAAATGAGTATAATAACCTAAGATGTGAATCCTTCCCAGACAGGTGCAAATTTTAAGATGTCTGGAAACATCATTCAGAATGTTTTCTTCAGAAATGACATAGAAACAAAGGTTGTGATTTTTGTCATTTGTTTTTTATACTGCCAATGCCTTGTACCCAGCACACAAGAAAGTGAACATTGAATAAATAAATAAATAGTATCGCCGGGGATAAAAGAAGCCAGCCACGTTCACTTTTATTCTGGACATTCTCTTGACATAAATCCTGTTGTTAGACTTGGCTGAATGCCTAGAATTTTATCTGGACTAGCCCTTAACCACAGGAGAGAAAGCAAATTTTATATACACTACCCCCAGAATTTATCCTCCACCTACCTCCTACACTCCTTGAGATTGTTCTCAGATTTCTTAATCAATATTGAAGCAAGTAAAATCTCCTGTGGCTATGAATTTTGGCAGTCTTAATGGTATCCATGGAAACGTCCTAATTGAAAACATTCAGTTCTCATTGGATCATCTTATCGCATGAAGCATTTAAGAGAATTCGTTTAAATCCTCCCACATATTTGACACCCTATATAGAGTCTGGCAGTGCTAGGTAATACATATATGGTACGGGGGGAAATCTGCAATCTGTGCATTCAAAATAATTCTAGAGAATGGCTTATGGACACTCAAAACCCCGACTAGGATGTGCTCAGAACGCTTGGTAAATTTAGCATTTTGTATGCAATATAAACAGCACTCTGAAGCTTATCAGAAGTTTCCTTTTTTATTGCATTAAAAACTGACCATTTATTAACTTATGCCATAGAAGGTAAGGAGTCAGAAACCGGGAACCCCTGGCTTTCTCACCTTTCAATTTTCCCTCACATGTTATTTATTAAAAGGTCCAAAATTTCTAGATAGCATCAACATTGCTTTTCCTACTTTAACGATCCAGTGCTACAAATAATAAACATAGCATCATGAAAAGATCCAGCTCTACTATTTTTCTCTTGTCCAAGGCACATCTGTTTTGTGTTACCCATCGGTACTAGTGTGAAGAGGGTAGAAAATCAGATGCTGCCAGTAAGGAAAGCCATTTTATCTCTTTATATTACCTCATCTTCCTTATGCGTAAAACGGTGGCGAGGATGCCGGGCCCCTCTTTGACCAAAAACTCAGATGACTGTGACTGAACCCAGGCTTTACTGTCACCCATCCTACACCCCAGAGGCGCTGCTCTTCCTCCTCATGCTCCAGGGCTCACTCAGCAGGAGTGACTCACGAAAAAAAGGAAACACAAGGGCACAGAGAGAGCATGGATACCAGCCAAGGCTGACAGAATTTCAATAACCCGGGATTAGAAAAGCTGTACAAATATATTTATTATCAAGATGTTTCAACTTGTCATTATTACCAGCTTACTTCTATTGAGTAAAAGGTTCTGTGCTCATGCCAGATGGCCAGGAGAGCATTAGGAAATCATTTCCGAAGGACGGTGCTTAGTAATCCGAAACAAGGCAAAAGTTGAACCCCCTGCTATTTGGACAACCCATCATCCACGGGAAGAGCAGAGGCAATGAAGTGTTCCTTGTTTCCTTCAGGTTTCTACCTTGATTGGGTTATGACAAAATAAAATGATAACTATCACAATCCCAGTACCAAATATGTTTTCCAATATTTAACTGAATTTAAAATAGAGGAAAAAAAATAGAGGCTTTTGTTTCATCACCACCTAGAAGAAGCACAAGTATCCAGGGCCCACTATGAGTGAAAAGCCTAAGTCATGTGGTATTTCATCCCCACATGATGAAATACCACAGGGAAAGAGATTGGCCACGGACACCGACAGGCCATTCCTAAGAGTAAAGAGGCCATGTTGAGAGGGGAGTCCCAGCCATCCAACCAACACCACCTAGAGCAGAAACAATCTGCCCAGCTGACACCTTCCAAAATCCCCAACTGACAAAACTGTGAGAATGGTTATCACTGTAAACCACTAAGTTCTGGGGTGGGTTTTTAGGTGGCAATACAGAACCACAACAGGTGGTCATCACTTCTTGTCATGAGTTTTGGTACCAGCAGAGAAGTAACGGTGAGGTCACCTGACCATTCTTCAGATTAGTAGAAAGTGAACGAGGCTCCTTTCCTTGTAGCTGGCTCAGGAACGCAGAGTCACTTACCCTCAATCCTCAGGCAAAAGTTCGTTTCAGCAGGAAGTGGGTCACCTGACTTCTGGCCAATTCATCCCAATAGGAATCATTAAGGCCCAGGGGCACTAACAGTGAGGGGCTACCTCATTCAAGTGAACGTGAAGGTCTCCCAAGAGCAGGAAGCCTGGAGTCGCACTCTAGAGTAACTGCCGACTCTTCAGATGAATGACCTCTTGCCTCTAGGAATCCTCTCTGTGTGAACCCCCAGAAAAATCCTGTGCACTGTCTGGCAGGCACCTAACTAATAGTGGGTTATGCGGCCAATCAAGGTGCTAATCTCTCAAGAGCAGGACACTCACAGGCTAGCCCTGGAATCTCCCATCCATCTACTGCCCACCTGAACCAAGGAATCTGCCAACAGTCGCAAGGTCTTGTCAAATTTGCCAAGGAAACCAGGCTACTTGGCTGTGCTACCTATATTCTACAGTGCTATTAAAATTAGTCTATAAATATTCCTAATACGGTTAGAAGAATGACTGGGAGTGGGTGAGCCCTCAAAGAACACTGACGACTGTTACTAAGAATAAGGACTCCTTTCTACTATGCAAAGTGTGTTACAGTTTTGTCCCAAAGCACCCTTTGGAGAGAAGTTAATTTTGTTATGTTCACTTTACAGACCAGGGAATACGGACACACAAAGACCACAGTGGGAAAGTGTCTTTATGAACGCTGGGCATCTAACACTGCTAGAATTTATTCAAATTTGTATGTATCTATATATATATACCAAGCCATGTACAAAAGCATGGATGATGAGAATGACTATATCCAATTGGTAGACAGCCAAGATGGAAAACATAAGAGGCAATGTAAACTCTGGTCTGCCACCCTAGAGGAGTAATTTTACCTCTCCGTGCCCTTATCCCATCTAAAATACCCAACCCCAGAGGTAAAGATCATCAAACTGATGACTATTTCTGTTAACTTTCACAATAAAACTGCTTCCCTTACCAGGTTTTGGAGTTACTAAACAGTAACTCATGGCAAAATTCAGAAATTGCCCTACATTACACGGCAAGTAAATTTTTATCATATTTCTGGTATGGGAACAAAAGTCGAGTGACCTTATCCCAGGTAACACAGGAAGCTGGTGTTTACTCTAAAATACCATTATTATGGCATATAAAACAAGGTTACCAGGAGCTGGGGGAGAGGGGCAATGGAGAGTTATTGCTTAGTGAGTACACAATTTCTGCTTGGGATCATGAAAAAGTTCTGGAAATGGAGAGCAATGATGTTTACACAACTTTGCGAATATACTTCATGCACTGAAATGGACACTTAAAAATGGTTTAAATGGTATATTTTGTATATATTTTACTACAGTACAAAAATTTTAAGGGAAAAAATGCCTGCATATGAGAAAATCCAACAGCTGTGAATGGCTAAATCATGCATTAACATTTCAATGGTAGAAAATGAATCAAGCAAAAAAAGTTAAAACAGTTTGGATTTCATGTTAGGTATATGTCAATCTGAATGATTCTGAAAGACTTTTCAATCATTATTTTTCAGTCTAAACACTGTTGTGAGAGGCTTCACGGTACTGATCACTCAGATACTTCATACCTAAAAACAATTCAGGCTTAGACAATACTTTAAACAAATGATTAAAATTTAAATCACCAATGAAGGGCAATGAGACATCATGTGTCCCCAAAGCATTCATTACCTGAGAAGGGCACGTCCCTGGTGCAGTATCCAGACAAAAATGCACAATCTTCATCTAAACAAGAGAAGCCACCAGCCAAACCCAAATGTGCTACATTCTACAAGACAGAGTCATGAAATGTCATTGCTCAGAATGTGAATGTCGCAAAGAAAAGCTTACAGGAACTATTCCAGATAAAGGAGACTAAAGAGCCATGACGAATAAATTCAATTTGTGATCCTGGGTTGGATCCTGTATCAGGAAAAAACAGAAAGATTCCTACAAATAACATTTTGGGGACAAGTGATGAAATTGGAATATAGGCTTCAGACAAAAGTACTGTATCAGTATTAAATTTCCTGGGACCTCCCTGGCGGTCCAGTGGTTAAGACTTCACCTTCCAATGCAGGGGGTGCAGGTTCGATCCCTGGTCGGGCAGCTAAGATCCCACATGCCTCGCGGTCAAAAAACCAAAACACAAAACAGAAGCAGTATTGTAACAAATTCAATAAAGACTTTTTAAAAAATGGTCCACATCAAAAAAATCTTTAAAAAAATTAAATTTCCTAAATTTGAATAACTTATGTCCCTATATACAGTTTTCGAATTTAATACTTCAGTGGAAAACTGTTGAAAACAATATCTTGACTAGATACTCACAGTAAGGCTAAAGAAAAAACAACTGTCCTGCTATAATCTAGTTAGTGAACGTGTTTCTCACAGGAATGTGAATTAGCCATTATGAAACTTCTTTATGTGTATACTAGAACTAAACAAATAGATAAATATATGAGTTTAAACTATTAAGGCATAAAAGTATGATGTATGCAACCTAATCGCAAATGGTTTAGAATAGATAGATGATAGATAAATGGATGGATGGATGAACGGATAGATATAAAGTACATATCTGGAGTGAGAGAAAAAAATAAGGCACATGTGGCAAATGTTAAATCTAGGTAAAGAGTGTACAAGATTTCTAGGTACTATTTTTACAACTTTTCTGTCAATTTGAAATTACTTCAAAATAAAGTCTAGCCTGGGGTCCTTGCCACTGCGTGGCAGAAAACCACCTCCATGAACAGAAATGCCGACACCAGGAAGGAAAGCTTCTGTTGTGTTAAGCCCCTGAAAGTTGGGGTGCACAGATGCTAACATTACACTAACCAAGATGATAGGCTTTTCTGTAACTGATCTTTGCTTCTTATAGGGCACAGATCTAGTTTCACTTAATCAAATGTTTATCACAAATACTCTAGAAAATGATATGAAATTAATGGATATAGATCAACCAATAAATGGTAAAAATTAATGGGCAAAAGTCTGAGGAGATATAGGATATGTGCATAGCCTCAAAACACCTCCTGCAAGATGCTTTAAGTATAAGGGAAAACATATTCCCCTAAATTAGTGAAGACGCCAATTTAAACAAGGGATCTTGGTAAATGTCACCATGTAATAAGGCATATTAACATTAGGAAATCCATGATACAATGCGTCATCATGGAAAGGATGAAAAGGATGCATCATCATTTTTCTAGTAACCTTGCCAGAAATGTACAATCTCATTCAAAAAGACTGAGGGACATTCTACAAAATAACTGATCAGTACTCTTCAAAAGTGTCATGAAAGACAAGATTAAGAAACTGTTACAGACTAGATGAGACTTAAGTAAATTCAACATGGGATCCTTGATAGTATCCTGGAATAGAAATAGACCACCAGTGGAAAAACTGATGAAATTTGAATTAAGGTCTGTAGTTTGGTTAATAATACTGTAGCAATGTTAATTTCCTACTCTTGATAATTGTACTATGAAATATAAGATGTTAACATTAAAGGAGCAGGGGGAGGAATAGAGGGAACTCTGTACTATTTTTTTGCAACTTTTCTAAAAGTCATTTTCCGTAAACTCAACTCTTGGGTGACTGAATGAATATTCCTACTGGATTGAACATACATGTTAACCTCCACTCTCACTCAAAACTCCACTAGAATAATAATGCGAGACTTTTTTAAAAAGAAAAAAAAAGGCTTAAACCTACAAGCCCAAGAGAAAGGGAAAGAAGAATAAAATCATAGTGGCTAGAAAACAGATGGACATATAGTGACTGCAGGAAGCGGAAAACAAAAAGGTCATTTCATAGAACTGACTCCGGGAAAGGACCCAACTCCCTCTGAGGTGGTAAATACAGCTAGAAGCAGGAATATAACAGTACTTCAAACCTAAGACACCAATATTTCAGGTAGCACTAATAAAACACAGCCAAATAAGATATGATATAATACTTTACCACTTAGCATTTATCTTAGACTTATTAAATGAGTTATTTTAGACTTAGATTTTTCATTTATTACTCACACATTCACAAAAAGGAAAATAAGCAAAATTAATTGTTCAAGGTTTCCCTAAAACTTCCTCACATTCAGAATAGGACTTTTGTCAATCTTTTTGACTAAGAGTGGTCAATGTCCCTATTTTGCACAGTGTTGTCCTCTGTGCCATCAATAGCATTCAGTGATGCAGTATTTCTTAAAAGAATCCACAAAAAGAAACTGGAACCATTAGTACTCAGCTTTGAAATTATGTAAAGCTAGACTATTTTTTTAATAAATTTATTTGTTTGTTTATTTACTTTTGGATGCTTTGGGTGCTCGTTGCTGTGCGCAGGCTTTGTCTAGTTGTGGTGAGCGGGGCTACTCTTCGTTGTGGTGCGCAGGCTTCTCATTGTGGTGGCTTCTCTTGCTGTGGAGCACGGGCTCTAGGTGCGCAGGCTTCAGTAGTTGTGGCACGCGGGCTCAGTAGTTGTGGCGCACCAGCTCAGTAGTTGTGGCACACGGGCTCTAGAGCGCAGGCTCAGTAGTTGGGTCGCACGGGCTTAGTTGCTCCGCAGCATGTGGGATCTTCCCGGACCAGGGCTCGAGCCCGTGTCCCCTGAACTGGCAGGTGGGTTCTTAACCACTGCGCCACCAGGGAAGTCCAAAGCTAGACTATTTTTGACTCTTGCTTTCAGTTTGCTGCTAAACACTGAGGGAGCATCCAATTTACCACCTTTCTCACTATCCTCATCCCCATCTCCTACCCATTCAGTTCCTAAGAGTTAACAGTGCTCCAATCTAGACTCTAGTATCCTTTCTCAACCCACTAACACACAGTATGCAAGTTTTGATGAAATTTAAGATACCACCAATTGTGAAATGTCCTAAGTTTAAGTGGTGGGGGAAAGGGGAACATGTGTCTCAAAAATAAATAAAACAAATCAACAAAGTGTGGTACTGGTATAATGACAGAAATACAGATCAATGGAATAGAATGGACGGTCCAAACATAAACCCTTATATTTATGGTCAACTGATTTTGGACAAGGGTTCCAAACCCATTCCATGGGAAAAGAATGATGCTAGGACAACTTTGCAACAAATGATACTAGGACAACTGGAGAGCCATATACAAAAGAATGGGAGTTGAACCCCTACCTCATACCACATACAAAAATTAACTCAAAAGGGATCGAAGATCTAAATAAAAGAGCTAAAACTATAAAACTCTTCAAAGAAAACACGGGGGTAAATCTTTATGATCTTGGATTAGGCAATGGTTTCTTAAATAAGATACCAAAAAAAGACGTAACAAAAGCAAAAAGTAAATAACCTCATCAAAATTTTTGAATTTTATGCTTCAAAGGACACCATCAAGAAAGTAAAAAGACAACCCACAGAATGGGAGAAATGTTTAGCAAGTCACTTATCTGACAGGAGACTTGTATCTAGAATATATAAAATACTGAGTTGTAAGAATTCTTTATAAAGACAAATGACCTAATTTAAAAACCGAGGACTTCCCTGGTGGTGCAGTGGTTAAGAATCCGCCTGCCAATGCAGGGGGACATAGGTTCAAGCCCTGATCCGGGAAGATCCCACATGCCGCAGAGCAACTAAGCCCGTGTGCCCCAATTACTGAGCCTGTGCTACAGAGGCCACGAGCAACAACTACTGAGCCTGCATGCCACAACTACTGAAGCCCGTGCGCCTAGAGCCTGTTCTCCGCAACAAGAGAAGCCACCGCAATGAGAAGCCCGCACTTCGCAACGAAGAGTAGCCCCGGCTCGTCACAACTAGAGAAAGCCCGTGCACAGCAACGGAGATCCCACATAGCCATAAATAAATAAATAAACAAACAAACAAAACAGTGGTGGTTTGAAAAAAAATAAAAGTAAATAAAAACGGGCAAAGGGCTCAGACATTTCTCTAAAGAAGATATACAAATGGCCAATAAGCATCTGGTATCATCAACATCATAAGTCACCAGTAGAATGCAAACTAAAACCACAATGAAATCCCATTTCTCATCCACTAGGATGGCTATAATCAAAAAGACAGACAATAGCAAATGTTGGCAAAGATGTAGAGAAATTGAAATCCCTGTATATTGCTGGTGGGAATGTAAAATGGTACAGCACTTTGGGAAAGAGTCTGGCAGTTTCTCAAAGACTGAACATGGAGTTACTGTGTGACCTAGCAATTCCACTACTAGGTAATTAACCAAGAGAAATGAAAACATACATCCACACAAAAACTTGTACCAAAATGTTCATAGCAGCATTATTCATAATAGCCAAACAGGAGAAATAACCCAAATGTCCATCAACTGATGAATGGATAAATAAAATGTGGTATGTCCATACAACAGAATATTTCCGGGCCATAAAAAGTACTGGTACATGCTACAACATGGACGAACATTGAAAACACTGGTGGCCTAGATATATTGGGATTGGAGGTGACTGTTAGTGGGTACAGGGTTTCTTTTTGGGGTGGTGAAAACATCCTGGAAACAGGGTGTGGAGAAAAGGGAACCCTCCCACACTGTTGGTGGTAATGTAAAAATTGGTACAGCCACTACAGAAAACAGTATGGAGGTTCCTTAAAAAATGAATAATAGAGTTACCATATGATCCAGCAATCCCAGTCCTGGGCATATATACAGAAAAGATGAAAACTCTAATTCAAAAAGATACTTGCACCCCAATGTTCATAGCAGCACTATTTACAATAGCCAATACATGAAAGCAACCTAGATGTCCATCAAAAGAGGAACAGAGGACTTCCCTGGTGGTCCAGTAGGGTAAGACTCCACACTCCCAATGCAGGGGGCCCAGGTTCAATCCCTGGTCAGGGAACTAGATCCCACATGCATGCCGCAACTAAGAGTTCGCATGCCACAACTAAGAAGTCTGCAGGCCGCAACTAAGACCCGGCACAGCCTAAATAAATAAATAACAAAACACTGACTCCTAGGTAAGATGAGGTATAGATCCAGATGTACAGAGCCTCCCACCAAATGAAATGGAATAAACAAAACTTTTAAAAAAAAAAGAAAGAAAGAGGAATAAAGAAGATGTGGTATATATATACAGTGGAATATTACTCAACCATAAAAAAGAATGAAATGATGCCATTTGCAGCAATATGGATGGACCTAGAGATTATCATACTAAGTGAAATAAGTCAGTCAGAGAAAGACAAATATCATATGACATCACTTATACGTGGAATCTAAAAAAATAATATAAATGAACTTATTTATGACATCACTTATATGTGGAATCTAAAAAAATAATACAAATGAACTTATTTACAAAACAGAAACAGATTCACAGACATCGAAAACAAATGTATGGTTATCAAAGGGGAAAGGGGATAGGGAGAGATAAATTAGGAGTTTGGAGTTAAAAGATACACACTACTATATATAAAATAGATAGGGAATTCCCTGGCAGTCCAGTGGTTAGGACTCCACGCTCTCGCTGCCAAGGGCCCAGGTTTAATCTCTGGTAGGATCCCACAACCTGCCAGACACGGCCAAAAAATAAAAGATAAAATAAAATAGATAAATAACAAGGATTTGCTGTATAGCACAGGTAACTATATTCAGAATCTTCTAATAATCTATAATGGAAAAAATTTGAAAAAGTATATAAATATACTTATAACTGAATCACTTTGCTGTACACCTGAAACACACCATTGCAAAGCAACTATACGTCAACAACAACAAAAAATATTCTGGAACTACACAGTGAATATTCTAAAAACTGAATTGTATACTTTAAATGGGTAAGTTGTATGGTATGTGAATTACATCTCAATAAAGCTGTTATTTAAAAATTGGGGAAACGAGAAAAAGGAGAAAACATATTGCTTTAAAATAATTGCACGAATGTTCCAAAGTTGATTATGTTGAGTATGTTAAATCCAAAAGGATGAATGTAGAAGATACAATCTTTATCATACAGAGGATTTACTAAATTGAAATAGCACAATCAGCGCAGGTGGTTTAGTGAGGATTACTAAAGTATCAAATGTTTATGTTGGCTGATAGCCCAAAAGTAGAAAGCAATATAGTTAGAAATAAATAGAGCTGGGGGAATTACAATTACTGACCTAACGAAGGAAACATATTAACTAGTAAAATGATAAAATTCATTACGCTCCCTGATTTGGGAAGGGTTATGAATATCTGTTACGATAAAAACCAATATGGGTATAGAAAGAGAGCTGAAATCGAGTATATTTGAGATATGCCATAGCACAGGAAACTACGCTAGTAAGAACAGTAACAAGTAGAAGAGAGGAAAGTATAATACACACCAAAAGAGAACCTGTACATAAATCCCATCTGCTTTTATTATTCAATACAATCTCCCATTCTAGATGTAGAAGAATAAACAGCAGGGGTTGGCAAACTTCTTCGGTAAATACTCTAGGTCCTATGGGCTATATAGTGTCTGTGAGAACTACTCAGCCCTCCATTCTAGTGCGTATAGGCCACGGACAATATGTAAACATCTGAGTGTGGCTGTGTGCCAAGGAAACTTTGCTTACAGAAACTGAAATTTGAATTTCACGCAATTTGCATGTGTCAAGAAACATTATTTTTATTTTTTCCCAACCCTTTAAAAATTTACAAACCCTTCTTAGCTCATAAGCCATACAAAAAAATATAGGCAACAGGATGGATTTGGCCCATGGGCTGTGTTTGGCCGTCCCCTGGCAGAAGAATGCTTTCAGTATCAGAAACACTTCAACACACTGGCAAGCAGGAAGGAGCAATCAAGTCTTACATAGCACAGTACTTACTCACCAGAAACCAAAAGGCATACTAATAAGTATGCCACATCTGGAAAACAGTGACAAAAACCTTTCAGAATGTTTATGGGAATTAAGTGAGTTAATACACAAACAAAGTTCTAAGAATAGTACTGGGTACCCAGCAAGCCATTCACCAACTATTTCTGATATCATCAGCAAAAACATATTCATACTGACTCCAAGAGAAAATACAAAGGTAATGATTCCATTTCTGTAGTAGTACAATGCATATGAGAATTAGAGCAATAACTTTCAAGGCTAAAACTCCAAGCCATGGTATTTCTCGAGTCTAAAATTCTAAAAACTAGAGTAAACTTTATTTCAGCACTAGGAAGCTGTTATTTACACATAAGACAAATTTCTAGAAGGAAGGTGAGAGGATGACAAATGTTTGAGAGTTACCACTAAGAAATTGCCCAAAGGATTTTTTTCAAGTAAAATTCAAGATTAGGATCAAGAGTCCATCCTTGGCTACACATGAAACCAATGCTAAAACCAGCAGAGGAAACTGACTTTCATCAAGAATCTGTTCCATTTAAGAACCTGCAAGAAATGAGTATTTGATCAACAGCTCAGAACTCATCTAGTCCACCTGACCACGTGCCACATTTGGATTTATAAGGACAAGGCACTTAGGAAGAACCATTTGTTGAAGAATGAGAGAATTATACTACTTGCCCCCCACTCAATCTTGTGTTGCACACCCTGTAGCATCAACAGAAAGACTAGAGAAGACATTTCCTTATCACCATGAGAGGTGGCTTCAATCATATTTACCTGACATGCAAAGAAAGACATAATTCACAATACAGAGCACCACTACCCGCCCTTTACAGATTAAATTGCATTTTGAGAGAGAAGAGCAAATCAATACTCGTTTCTATTTCACAACCTTAAACAATGGAATGCTGACAAAGCACCCTGCTAAACACTCACCCAACCACCTGTCACCAACATCACCCTCGACACAAAGGGCTATTTTTATGTAGTACACTACTGAGGTAGATAATATCCCATTGCCATGGCAACAAGTTTTCCAGAAGATATGCTAGCCCATGAAGAAAGCAAAAAAAAACCAAGCTATTTCTTTGCATTTGAGTTTACTTTGCAGTATATGAGGAGGATTCTACGTTTTTTAACAGCCTTGGTTTGCTCAACAGGGCCTTGGTGAGTTTGAGCAATGCACAGAGAAATCCTGAGTCTGCGCGCACGTGCGTGCAGACACACACACACACACACACACACACACACACACACACACACACACACACACACACACACAGCTATTTTGGGATGAGGAAAAATCCCTACAGGAATCCTATCCTTCAGGGAAAGAAAAAAGCCAAACGAACACGAGGCCATATCCCTAAATATTATAATACACTTTCCACTCCCCTGAACTAACTCATCTCCAGTTCTAGGGTGCCGTTCCCACCATGTGCAGCCAGTCCTCACAGAAGCTCCCAGAGGCTCCATGGCTGCATGTTTCCCGGTGCCCTGAACAAGAACAAACACTGCAACCGGTGGAAATGCCTGCCCCACTCTGATCGAAAAGCACCCACTCGTACACACCCCCATAGCCTCAAGGCCTCCCGGGAGAAGTGAGAAGAAGCCCTCTCAGCCCTCCTGGAGGGCAGGGCAGCAGGCCGGCCCATCGCGAGTGGACTCCCACTCTCCCCACACCGGCTGTGCCCCCTTCTCCCGAGGATCCAGGGCTCTGGGTCCCAGCCCAGCTGGCACCCTGAGCTGGCTCTTCCTCCATCCGTCCCCCAGAGCCCCCTCCAGCCCCTCGGCCCACACTCTGCACAAGAGGCCAGCCTCCGTGAGCTTCCACATGCAGGCTCCCATGCCTCCGGCCTCCAGCACGGCAGCCAACAGGGGACAGAGCCGGCCACCTGTCCCTCAGCTCCCATCCCACGCCCTCCTGGCCACGGGGCGGCCAAAGACCATGCCCTTCCAGACCACTGTTCCTGCAGGCGAAGCACCCTTCGCAGCCCTGACAGCAACATTCCCGCCCCTGGCCCCTCAGAACCAGGGAGGCCGAGGCCGCCAGCCACCACTGCGCTCCACGCCTCCGCGCTCCTGCTCTCAGTCAACCTCTGGGCACACCACGCCTGAGGGACCCTGAGAACCCCAACTGCTGATGGCTTCCTTGGCCTCAAAGTTGAATCGGCCTGGCCCCGAGACTGTCCCTTGTTCTGCTTCACCCTACCACAGAAGCACCTCAGAAACGGTCCAAACCCTACTCAGACACGTGCCCACATGATCACCGCTTCAAGCGAGAACTCCCACACTTAGACAGAACTGCCATGGAAGCAACAGCCTCTCCACTGAGAGGTCATCAGGAAACCCCCCTTTCTTTTTTAGTTTGCCTCTTTAACAAAGACGGAATTCCATAACACGACACTGTAAATTAACTATATTTCAATAAAATGAATTTTTAAAACTTTTTTTTAATTTAAAAACAAAGACTGAATCCCAACCCAGATAATTCTTTAAAGGACTACTAGAAGTCACTTATCTACGTGACTGTGGGCAAGTTACTGAACCTCTGCGCCTCTGTTTTGTTTTCTTCGAACTGAGGATGATAATACCTAACCTAGTGGCTTGGTTGTGAGAATTAAATGACATGAGCGCTCTACAAGTTATAGGACGAGGCCAAGTACATGGTAATCAGTTAATAAACGGTAGCGGCTACCACGACTGTATATATGTGGACACCATATATCTACAACCAGAGTAGATTTTGCCCCAGGGGCATTTGGCAATGTGTGAAAACATTTTTGTGGTTTATTTTTTAAAGGTTGCTTCTCTTTTTTTCTTTTTATTTTTTAATATTTATTTATTTGGCTGCACCGGGTCTTAATTGCGCACATGGGATCTTCGTTGAGGCATGCGGGATCTTTTTGTTGTTCTTGTTGTGGCATGCGGGCTCTTAGCCGTGGCATGTGGGATCTGCTTCCCTGACCAGGGATCGAACCCAGGCCCCCTGCATCGGGAGTGTGGAGTCTTAGCCACTGGACCACCAGGGAAGTCCCTGGAAACATTTTGGTTGTAACAACTGGGGAAGGGACAGATACTAACATCTAGTGAGTAGAGCCCAGGGATGCTGCTAGACATCCTACAATGCATAGGACAGCTTCACTGTAAAGAATGATCTGGCCCAAAGTGTCAATAGTGCTGAGGTGGAGAAACCCTGATCTAGAACAAAGAATAAGTTAAAAGAAGCTAAACATCCACGTGCTAATTTCACTGCTTCACTTCCATTGCCATCTCTCAGTAATAGGACCATAAAACCACCAGAGCGTATGCAAAGGACAGGAGTTAAAACATTTTTAAATAATTTTAAAGAGAGCCTAAAAAAAAAACAAACTCAAAAGGCAAGCACATCAAACATCTCCTGGGGCAAAAAGCTGTTCATGTATAATCATCTGTTTTTCACAAGGCTGACCCTGAACTAAGGGAGAAACAAAGAGATCACTGTATTAAATATGTTCTTTTGAAGGCAGCAGGGGCAAACATTATGCATTTAAGAAAGCCTGCTTTGAAAAAACAAACAATTCTTAATTGCTGGCATTTATGGGATTTACTTCAATTAGTCAGTAAATTAACACAGGTGAAACACTTAATCACCCCCAGGAGGCTGAACAAAAATATTTTTCTGTAAACTGAGGGCAAAGTGTTACAAATGAATTAAGTCAAAGCAAACATTTACTACTAGCCTAATATTAATAGCCTCTCCTGGTCCTGAATTAAATTATGAGGATAGCTGAGTTTCTCCAGTCTGTAAAAATCACTTTTTCCTGTAAGTCCATGTTCTAGCCAGCCTCTGAAGTAGAGATAATAGTGGTAAATAAAACAGGCCCAATAGCCAGCTGGCGCGTGCTCCAGAGGGGCTCTCTAGAGTGAAGTGAGATTGAGAGGGCCAGACAGAAAGGTCAAGAGCAGAGACGGTTCAGAGCTGGAACTGCAGCACGGACTTGAGGGTGAGGTCCTGGAGGAAGCAGCTGAGCATCCATTCACTCTGGGCTTCCTTCCCCCTTACAGGACAGACAGGGGAGGAGGGGGGAACAAGAGCCTTATGGAATCTCATTCCTGACCCAGACTTGCCAGCACTGCTGCTACCATTCTGACTTTGGAAACAATTAGCTACGTAGAACCGGAATTTCTAGACACCTCACAAGTCTTTCAAGCAGGGCTTCTTAACCACTTTTGTGCTTTGGACCCCCCTTGGGCAGCCTGCATTGACCTCTTCTCAGAATAAATTTAAATGCATAAAAGTAAACACTTAAAATACACAGGATTACTGTATAGCACAGGGAACTCTACTCAATGCTCTGTGGTGATCTAAATGGGAAGGAAATCCAAAAAAGAGGGGATATATGTATACATAGAGCTGATTCACTTTGCTGTACAGTAGAAACTAACACAATATTGTAAAGCAACTATACTCCAACAAAAAATTTTTTTTAAATATACAGGATTATTGGGAATTGCCTGGCAGTCCAGTGGTTAGGACTCGGCACTCTCACTCACAGGGCCCAGGTTCGATCCCTGGTTGAGAAACTAAGATGCTGCAAGCCGAGCAGCGCGACCAAAACTAAAATACACAGGACTGTAAACAAAATATATTGAACTACAGCTATCAAATATTTAAAAAAACAAGTTTGTGGTGGAAATACATGTGTTTATTAACACAATGATAAGATCAGCCAGTGTCTACAGCAGGGGTCCCCAACCCCCGGGTTCCTATTAGGAACCAGGCCACACAGCAGGTGAGTGGCCTGCAAGCAACTGAAGCTTCATCTGCTGCTCCCCGTCACTTGCATTACTGCCTGAGCCATCCCCCACCCACCCCCAGAAAAATTGTCTTCCACAAAACCAGCTCCTGGGGCTTCCCTGGTGGTGCAGTGGCTGAGAGTCCACCTGCCAATGCAGGGGATGCCGGTTCGTTCCCCTGTCTGGGAAGATCCCACATGCCGCGGAGCAGCTGGGCCCATGAGGCATGGCTGCTGAGCCTGCGCGTCCGGAGCCCGTGCTCCGCAACGGGAGAGGCCACAACAGTGAGAGGCCCGCGTACCGCAAAAAAATAAATAAATAAAATTTAAAATAAAAAACAAAAGTTCTATTTCTATAAGTGATCAAGTCACAGGAATTGCTAATGCTACTGTGGTTTATTGCCTACAATGCATAATAGAAGGAAATGCTCAATATCAGTTAGGGGTCAGTAAAAAGAAAACTGTATTTTTTCCCCACATCTAAATTCAAAGACCCCTCAGAGCTGGACCCAGATTAAAAAGGCCTGCTTTATTCTGTGCAGGAGCGAGCATGCACAGCATTCACATCTGCTTTTCCACTTTTTTTCCCGCCTCCTACTAGTTAAGAGGAAAAGCAAATTGTCTAAAGACTAAAATTGAAAATAATGCCTAAGAAGATTTGCCAGTCCTACTTGGCATAAGAAAATGAATTATGCATGAAAATGTTTTTTTAAAGACAAAGAAATTTGACATGAGTGGCTGAGCAAAAATATATCTATTCTGACCCCCCAAAGCTAACCAGAATAATTTTCTGCTTCAGAAAACTCTGGAAGGCAAGCGTGGTAGAAAGATCCTAAGGTGACCCCCCTTCCAAAAATTCTCACCTCCTGGTAATCTGTGCTTTTTTATAATCCTCTCCCCTTGAGTGCAGGCAGAACCTGTGACTTGCTTTGAACCAAGAGAATATGGCAAGGTGATGGGATGTCGCTCACCTAAGGTGACTGGAGAAAGTGAATCTCCTGCTGGCCTTAAAGAAGCAAACAGTCATGTTGTGAACTGCCTATGGAGAGGGCCATGTGGCAGGGAACTGCGGGTGGCCTCTAGGAGCTGAGGGCTCCAGTCCTAAAATCACAAGGCACTGAATTCTACCAACAACCATGTGACCTTAGAAGAGGTCCCCAGATGCAAAGAGGAAGGCCACCTGGCCAATGCCTTGATTTCAGCTTTGTGAAACCCTGAGCTGAGGACCCAGTTAAGCCATAGAAACAATTAGTAACAAACATGTGTTGTATTAAGCTGCAATTTACATTTCTGGAAATTCATTCCAGAGCAATAAACAACTAGTGCAGTAACCAAAAGACGGGGTGACCTACCATCCAAGTTTGCCTAGGACTGTCTTCGTTTGAAAACGGAAAGTACCATGCCCTAAGAAACAACTCAGTTCTGAGCAACCCAGGTTGGTTGGTTGCTGCTATGGTCTGAATATGTATGTCCTCCCAAAATTCCTATGTTGAAATCCTAATGCTCAGTGTGATAGTATTAGAAAGTGGGGCCTTTGGGAAGTGCTTAGGCCATGAGGGTGGAGCCCTCATGAATGGGATTACTGCCTTATAAAAGAGGCTCCAGAGAGATCCCTAGCCTTTCCCATCATGTGAGGACACAGTGAGAAGTCACAGGTTATGAACCGAGAAGGGAACTCTCACCAGAAGGCAACCACGCTGGCACCTTAGTCTTGGACTTTCAGCCTCAAAAACTGTCAGAAATAATTGTCTGTTGTCTATAAGCCACCCAGTCTGTAGTATTTTGTTATAGCAGCCAGAATGGACTAAGGCAGTCGCCCACTAATAGACGTGTACTGAATAATATAAATACAAAATACTAGACCCTTTGCCTATAGGAAACAAACAGAAAGTTTGAAAAAACCTGGAAAGGAACCAAACCCTCTTTTAAAAGTTACCAGTAATTAGCAAAACAACTCAAGGGAATTCCCTGGCGGTCCAGTGGATAGGATTCCAGGCTTCCACTGCCAGGGAAGGCTGAGGGGGTGGGCGGTGTCAATCCCCAATCGGAAACTAAGATCTCGTAAGCTGTGTGGCACAGCCTTTAAAAAAAAAAACCTCAAGATTTCCTCAAAACCAATTTTCTATACCCTTAAAGTAGAGCATTCCCCAGTTATGTGTGGGAAACTAGGACAATGTTCAAATCCAGCTTGCATTTCTAGTCTTCACGTTGTTTTTCAATTTCCCTATTGGTTGCCCCAGATGATTTATTTTAAATCAGTACTCAAACATCATTACCTTAAAGACTGGCAATGGCTCAATGATATGAAACCATCATTCACTCTTTTTTTTTTTTTTTTTGCGGTACGCGGGCCTCTCACTGTTGTGGTCTCTCCCGTTGCGGAGCACAGGCTCCGGACGCACAGGCTCAGCGGCCATGGCTCACGGGCCCAGCCGCTCTGCGGCACGTGGGATCTTCCCAGACCAAGGCACGAACCCGTGTCCCCCATATCGGCAGGCAGACTCTTAACCACTGTGCCACCAGGGAAGCCCCCCATCATTCACTCTTGCCATTTAACCATAAGCCACAGGTATTAAACCCATGCATGTTCCCATCCCCTCTGACCACCCCCAGGTTCCCTCCTTAAAGATAAACCCTATGGAATCATATGATGTCTGAGACTTGCTTCAGGATAAAAGAGGGGGCAAGGAACAAGGTAGGAATGCAGATGGAATGGAATTGACCGAGTATTGATGGTTGTTGAGCAGGGGTGGCAAGTGCAGAGGAGTTTAATGTATTAGTCTATCTGTTTGCTTGTTTCCATTTTTTTAAAAATTAGAAAAAAGCAAGCCTATGACACCCTAATCAATTAACTGTACTGTAACACTATCAACAATACCAGTGTGCTTTCTCTATCTAAGAAGGCATTTTGAATGTTTGTACATGTTTAGAACAGTTCCCTAGTCATGTAACATTCTATATATATATTTTTAAAAATGCCACCTACTTTCCATAAGCATAAAGGTCCCTACAGCCATTGGGACTTCCCTGGTGGCGCAGCAAGAGAAGCCAGCGCAACGAGAAGCCCGCACACCGCAACAAAGAGTAGCCCCTGCTCGCCGCAACTAGAGAAAGCCCGCGCACAGCAACGAAGACCCAACACAGCCAAAAATAAATAAAAATAAATTTATTAATAAATAAATAAATGAGGCACTGTAAGAGCAGGTAATGAAGATTTTTTAAAAAGAAACATAAATGAACTACAGCTACCTGTGTCAACAAGGGCAAACCTCAAAAACAAAACAATGAGAGGAAAAGCAAGTTGCGGAAGGTTACAGAGTACTATACTCCTCCTTCTGAGTTGAAAAGCCATACAAAACAATTTATCATTTTAGTGACACATGTGTATATATATACATGTATGTACACACTATATATATACACACACATATAGCTATAATAAAAGTACAAAAACTTTTCAAATCATGCACACCAAATTCAGGACAGTAGTAACCTCTGAGGTGAGCAGGAAGGGGAATGGGACCAGAGAAGGGGTCACAGGAAACTTTCACACTAACTGGGCTGTTTTACTTCTTATGCTGAGTAGTGGGTACACACTTATTGTTGGGTAGTCCTCTAGTTTTACACACCAGAAATTTTTTTTTATAAGAGTTAACAAGGTACTATTATGCAAATGTCCTCCTTTTAACCAGACAATGGTATGGCTCTGGAACTTCCTTTATCTGCTGGCATTCATTCTCTTTTACAAAAAAAGAACACTGTTTATCTCAAAAGCACATATTCCAAGTTACCCTTTTAGCATGCTGGCCTCTATCTCCCTAAAGCATATGCTACAAAGGGATATGATATAAAGATGTAAAAACAGAAAACTGTTTCATTTGCATTAAAAAAATAGTTCTGGCTAATAATCCAACTACTGGAAGAAGTTCACAAGAATTTTGTCTTTTGCCTATAGTTGTTTTTAACGATTAAACAGTTGCGTCAAAGAATTACAAGAAAACCCTTAAATATGAGTTCTTCCCAAAGGTGAGTCCGTGCGCAGGAATTTTTTAAATATCCTCTACTTCTCCTAGCTTTGTTTTACTTCTTTTCCTCAATCAAAGCCACTCAAACAATCAGACATTACTTACTGGCTTTTTTCCCATTCAATAATTTCCCCTGATAATACGAAATCAACAGTGTTTCATAACTATTTCCCTTAAAGTCTAAGAGTTAACTGTCAAGTCAGCGAAAGACAAATAATGTATGCATGATCTCACTTTTATGTGGAATCTAAAAACAAACCAACCAACAGAAAACTGGAACTCATAGATACAGAGAACAGATTGGTAGTTGCCAGAGGTGGGGGTGAGTGAAATGGGTGAAGGTGGTCAAAAGGCACAAACTTCCACTTATGGGACCTCCCTGGTGGTCCAGTTAGTAAGACCCCGCCCTCCCAATGCAGGGGGCCCGGGTTCGATCCCTGGTCGGAGAACTAGATCCCACATGCATGCCCCAAATAAGAAGTCCACATGCCACAGCTGAAGATGCCGCATGCTGCAACAAAGGATCCTACATGCTGCAATGAAGATCCCACATGCCGAAACTAAGACCTGGCCCAGCCAAAATAAATAAATATTAAAAAAAAAAAACTTCCAGTTATAAAATAAGTAAGTCCTGGGGATGTCATGTATAGCATGGTGACTAAAATTGATAATACTGTATTATGTATGTGAAAGATGTTGAAAGTAAATCATAAAAGTTCTCATCACAAGAGAGAAATTTTTGTTAACTATGTTTGCTGATGGATATCAGCTAGACTTACTGTGATGATCATTTCGCAACACATACAAATATTGAATCATTATGTTATATACTTGAAACTAATACATCATATGTCAATTATATCTCAATAAAAAATATTATCTGAAAACAGTTAACCATATAAAAATGAAAACTGGGGGCTTCCCTGGTGGCGCAGTGGTTGAGAGCCCGCCTGCCGATGCAGGGGACGCGGGTTCATGCCCCGGTCCGGGAAAATCCCATATGCCGCGGAACAACTGGGCCAGTGAGCCATGGCCGCTGAGCCTGCGCGTCCAGAGCCTGTGCTCCGCAAGGCGAGAGGCCGCAGCAGTGAGAGGCCCGCATACCGCAAAAAAAAAAAAAAAGAAGAAAAAAGAAAACTAATTATAATGACTACTTGAAATATGCAAAGCATTCTCAAAGACTAAGACACCATCCTGAAAGACAGATATTATAAAGGAGTCTATATAGTTTGTTAATTCATTACATCAAGCAGAAAACTTGCCAGTTTAAGGTAGATACTTTTGTTCTAGCTGTTATATTTTCTTACTCAAGCCCTAAAAAATAAAAACATTTGCACTGCGGGACTTCCTTGGCGGTCCAGTGGTTAGGACTCAGCACCTTCACTGCCAAGGGCCCGGGTTCGATCCCTGGTCAGGGAACTAAGATCCCACAAGCCCCGTGGCAAACAAGCAAGAAATAAATAAATAAATAAAACATCTGCTTTGGAATGTAAGCTCTGTGAGGACAGGGGTTGTGTTTGATTCACAGCTGTAACCTCAGCATCTAGAACAGTGCCTGATGCACAAAAGAAACTCAGATACCTCAAATACACATCCAACCCAAGTCTATGCATTCTAGTAAAATGCTGGCCTTTCAATACCAATGAAACACTTCACAACCTGGGAAACCAATCACTCTAACATCTATAGCTCTTTGTCTTGAAGTATTAAACAAAAACTATTTACCTGTTTCTCAGACATCCATATTTACTTTTTCTAATTTCAGTGTTTTACTCTAACATTTTTGTACCTAGTACTAGAATCCTGTTTTAAAATAAATCACGACTTCCCTGGTGGCACAGTGGTTGGGAATCCACCTGCCAATGCAGGGGACACGGGTTCGAGCCCTGGTCCGGGAAGATCCCACATGCCGCGGAGCAACTAAGCCCGTGAGCCACAACTACTAAGCCCACGTGCCACAACTAGTGGAGCCCGTGCACCTAGAGCCCATGCTCCACAACAGGAGAAGCCACCATGATGAGAAGCCCACACACCACAACGAAGAGTAGCCCCACTTCGCCGCAACTAGAGAAAGCCCACGCGCAGCAACGAAGACCCAACACAGCCATAAATAAATAAATAAATAAATAAATTTATTACAAAATAATAAAATAAAATACATCAACACCTCTCTATAAAGAGACCAAAACGCCTTTCAAAATAAGCTATTATGATGCACTAAAATATAATCCAAGACAGAAAATAAGCATATGGAAAGATCCTAAACATCATATGTCTCTAGGGAATTGCAAATTACATCAACAAGATACCACTATATACCTATGAGAATGGTGAAAATCTAGAACACTGACAACACCACGTGTTGATGAGGATATAGAGCAAGAGGACCTCTCATTCATTCCCGGGGGATTGCAAATGGTACAGCCACTCTGGAAGACAGCTTGGCAGTTTCTTACAAAACTAAACTCACTCCTACCATATGATCCAACAATCACACTTACTGGTATCTACCCAAAGGGGTTGAAAACTTAAATGCACACAGATGCTTACAGCAACTGTATCCATAACTGCCAAAACTTGAAAGCAACCAAAATGTCCTCCAGTATGTGAATGGATAAATTGTGGTACATCCAGACAATGGAATATTATTCAGCACTAACAAGAAATAAGCCATCAAGCTATGAAAAAACATGGAGGAATCTCAAGTGCATACTACTAAATGAAAGAAGCCAATCTGAAAAGATTACATACGGTGTGATTCCAACTATACGACGTTTTGGGAAAAGGCAAAACTCTGGAAACAGTAAAAAAGATCAGTGGTTGCCAGGGTTTGGGAGTAAGAACAAGGGACGAATAAGTAGGGCACAGAGGATTTTTAGGGCAGTGAAACTACTCTGTATGATACTACAATGATGGATACATGTCATTATACATTTGTCCAAAACCAAAGAATGTACATCACCAAGAATAAACCATAATGTAAACTATGGACTCTGGGTGATTACGATATACCAATGCAGGTTCACCAATTGTAAAAAATGTACCCCTCTGGTGGGGTGTTGATAATGGGGGAGGCTGGGCATGTGTGGGGCAGAGTGTATATGGGAACTCTGTGTACCTTCCCCTCAATTTTGCTGTGAACCTAAAACTGCTCTGAAAAGATAAAGTCTATTAAAAATATATATATATGTATTTCAACTGAAAACAAAATCCCTAAGATAACTCACTTCCATAACAAAGTAATAGGTATAGTGGTTTATTTTTATTCCAAGGAGGAGACAAAGTAAAGTATTTTTATAGAACATTTGCTTCAGGTAAGATTTTCAACCTTCCTGGAACATTATGGTAATCTTAACTGTATGCTTATTAAAAAGAAAAAAAATCTGTTACCATAGAAACTACCAGGGCTAGTTAATGACTCCATGACTTGGGCAGTTATACCTGTTGGGTCACTTAATTAAACTTACAGGTTCCTGTTTAACAGAGAAAGGCTAAAAACATCTACATCTGTTTAAAGAAAGGCTAAAACACTCATGGGGTAGTGCAAATCAGGATAAATGGAGTGCACGTGTGTACTGGGAGCACGCACACCCAGACACACCACACCACACACCGCCAAAGTGGTCAGTAAAAATTAGGTGGCTGCCGGCTGCTGGCTTTGGTTTGAATCTCTTCTGATTACATTTCTCTGTCCAGGATGCCTTTGATGTTCATGTTCACCTGTACGAAGAATATTGGGTTACTGCATTGCGTTAAGTTAATGGGGAAGGATATATTTTGTTTTGCTGGGCTGAATAAGGGAGCTTTAAAGCTCTGAGAGATTTACCACAAGCAATATTCTAGGGATGTCCCCTTTTGCCAGCATCTTTTGCAAGCAGGTTTCGACTAGACATCAAGAATATAATCTCATCCATACAATGGCACTGTGCCTTGAGTTCTTTTTAAATCTTAAACACCTCAAGGGAGCATAAGTTCTAACACCAGGAAAGCCCCTTCCCCAAGTCCTTAGGAGAAGTCAACCAACATAATTCATATTTAATATGCCCACCATCTCTTATCACACTCCATATATTACTGACAACAAAATAAGCCTTAACAGGTGCCCAGCTGTCACTTACTTGCTGTGTGGCCTCAGTCACTTACTCCTCTTTCAGTTGAGAAACAGCAACAGCATTTAATAAATTTATTATGCTTGGGAGTATTCTGAGGGCCTCATGTAATAGCTGTGGTTTGTGTTTTAAAATACTGACTTTTCCTCTACCTGGTCTAGCTTAACTGCTCAACAACAGAGGCTGAACTGTCTCCATAGCAAGGACTTCTTAAGGGACAAACAGCCATGTTAAGGTCTGTGAATACTAATTACATTTTCAGAAATCTTGAATTCTGAAAAGTGAGAGATTACAGGGTGGCTAAACTTATGCTCACAAACAGACAGAGTGTATGCATGCCCCAGAAGTATAAAATGCAGTCAAGTGATTAAAAAAAGTCTACACACACAATGATATTATAAGTGAACCATAAAACCCTCAATACTCCTTTGGAACTGGATTTTAAAATACCACTCCCCACTTGAAATATACAACTGATGTTAACGTTCATACTGACTCCAGCTTTTAAGAAAAGGTTCATTTCACATTTGGGGCCTGATATTAAGAATCACCAGGCTTCCCTGGTAGTTCAGTAGTTAAGAATCCGCCTGCCAATGCAAGGGACACAGGTTCGAGCCCTGGTCCGGGAAGATCCCACATGCCGCGCAACAACTAAGCCCGTGCGCCACAACTACTGAGCCTGCGCTCCACAGCCCGTGAGCCACAACTACTAAGCCCATGCTCCACAATTACTGAAGCCCGAGTGCCTAGAGCCGATGCTCTGCAACGAAGAGTAGCCCCAGCTCACAGCAACTACAGAAAGCCCGCATGCAGCAACGAAGACCCAATGCACCCAAAAATAATTTTTTAATAGTCATTAATTCTAAAAAAAAAAAAGAAAAGGAAAGCACAAAACAAAAACAGTATCTACTGTGCATCATCCGCCTCCTTTTTCAGGTACGGAGCAGCCAAAAGGATGTAGCTATGACACAATTACTTTGTAACTCTATTTCAAGTCCAAATAATGATAAGATGGGAAACTACAACTGTCCCCCACGGTGGACGTCTGGGGTCACCTCTAGCCCTAAATAGGGAGCTTGTCTCTGCCTTGACAGACGTCCTCTTGCAGCCCTGTGTCCCTGTTCTGCAATTTGTCATTAGGCTTTCCAGTTTAATTCTAATATGCAGAAATATGTTACCGGGCAAATATAGATAGTAGATACGTATATATTACAAGTAGTATATAAAGCGGACAACATTCAGTGGTGGGCCCCCGGCCCTACAGACAAACACATACCCTTCAAGTTCCAATCCTGCAAGCGCCCACCCACCCAGGAGAGGGAAGGGCAGGAGCCTCGAGCAGAGGTTAAACCAGACATGAGCCAAAACAAACACCACTTCCAGAACAAGGCAAACTTTGGGTCTGGGAGGCTGCAGAGCCCCAGAAACGGCCGGGGAGAGGAGGGAGTGTCCGTCAGCCTCAGGGGAGGAAGATGAGGAGCGCACCCAGCATTGCTGAGCTGCGGAGGAGGCTGGTGTCCCCTGGGGGACAAGGGCGTCGCCGCCATTCCCGGCTGCGAAGCCCCTCTTCTCCGCAACCTGGCCAAGGCCTCCGGGTGCCTGTCGGCAGCCCTGTCGCCCCACCCCGCCCCCCTGTCCCCGTAGAAATGGTCCCCACAGACCCACAGGGGCAGGGGCGCGGGGACCTACCTGGTGCAGCGTCTCGGCGGG
>NW_020172727.1:714946-725084 GCF_003031525.2 Neophocaena asiaeorientalis asiaeorientalis
CGAGAGGGGCAGCTGTGGCCCTTCTCCCTGGCCGGGAAGGGGAACATCTAGACCCACCTGGAGAATGGTGCTTTTCATGGGGCGGGAAAGGCTGTGGTGTTTTCTCCCTAGGACGCTGGAGCAAGTGTAGTGCCCACGACACGCCGTGCCCTTCCCAGAAAGGGACGAGGCATGGGAAATTAGGCTTCGCTTTTTCCATGACAGTACCCCTTATGTCCTGAAAAGCTGGAGGGCAGAGATCTCCATACGAACCAGGGTCCCATTGACTCCTATAGTGTTCTAGGTGGCGACGGGGTTAGGCCACTTTCTCAGCCAAGGCTCAAACCTGGAGTTGAGCCTTAAAAAGGAATAACATCGGTTAGTGTTAAATACTAGAGTAATAGGAGTGAAAAGGGCCCTGGGAAAAATTGCATGTGTATATGCATTAAGCCTGGCTGGGAAACACTAACCCAAGCGAAAACAATCAGTCCAGGGTTAAACACTAAACACTGGATAGATAGATAGATAGATAGATAGATAGATAGAGATATATCATTCACCCCAAATAGTGTTATTTTAATTAAAAACAAAACAAAAACCATCTCAGGAAATAGCACTGATGATAACAAATATACTTTGGTATTTTGATCAACTAAAATAAGGACCAAGGACAGGAAGAGAGGAAAAGAAAAAGGAAGGTAAAGACGGGGGGAAGGGGAAAAGTGAAGAGAGATACATAAGAAGAAAAAAGAAAAATTATGTCAATTCATAATTGATAGCCAAAGTAATATTTGGAATCTGTAAAAAATGAAATAGAGAAAGAGGATCCCCAAAATCACTAAGATTTCCTTATACCATTTTTTGCTTCAGACCTGCCAGGAGAGAATTAAGACAGTGGTAGGTTTGGAGAGAAGTGTACCAAAAGAATAGGTAAGTTAAGGAACAGCAAAGACTAACTTAGTTGGGGAATTTCTGCTTCAAAATCCCACCACCATATTGTATTTTCCACAACTTTAAAACCTTCTCAGGAAAACTGGAAGCCAAGGGATCATGTTTATTCTTTTCCTACCTTTCCCTTTGTGGTCAGACTTCCCTGAGAATGGCCTACCATTCTAACAAAGGTGAGAAAGGGACCCATGCCCCGTGATAAACGCCAAACCCCACTTTTCCCTGTGACTCCTGCAAAAAGAAATGTGAGATATAACAATCCCTAACATTCATATAGTTCATACTACGATGTCTATTTAAGCCTCATAGTACCTCTCTGAGGTAGGCTGGTTTCCCATTTTAATCTCCATTTTGCAGATGAGAAAATGGATGCAAAGATGGTGTGATTTGCCCAGCTGAATACTAGATTCCGAGCTGATCTTTGTTACTCAAGTCAGTTTAATAAATTTGACAGATACTTATTAAGCACTGCAGAGATGGGTAGGAGGTCTCACAGCTGTGCCTATCAATCCATCAGTCAACCCTTATGGGTAGATGAAGAAGTATTAACCCTCTTCCTATTAGAGTACTGTGAGAGATTTAAAAAAAAAAAAAAAGACGTGTTGCCACCTCACTGGGAAAGACAAAACTAACACAACAAATAAAAACAAACAATAAAAGACAATATATAATTAAGTGCTAAACTGTGTACCCCAGGCTAAGTGCTGTGGGAGTTTAGAGAAAAGAGAAAATCTATGAGCCAGAGCTCAACCAGGAAGGCTTGACGGAGGGGGTTCAAGATGGTTGTTGACTAATGGCTGGGTTGGGGAGGTGAAAGGACAGGAGAGGGAGGAGTCCCAAAGACTTGGCGCCCAGGAAGTGAGGAGTGAGAAATGCAGGTGGGGCCAGGAGGGAGGGGCAGCCTCTGATGCGCTGTGACAAGCCCGAAGGAAGCTGCTCCATGAAGGACGAGAGGCACAGCCAGAAGTGACCCAACAGCAGCAACGTTTTAACCCAGGACACAGGAGGAAAAAATGGCATTTTTAAAATGTTTTAGTATCTAAGGAATGCCAAGTACTGGTCTTTATTTCTACAACAGTTTTCTGAATAGAAGAAATAGTTATCAAACTGCAAAATAAACACAGATAAGAATGTAGAAACTAGAAACACTGATAGCCCTTTAAGGCTGAAGGTAAACAAGAACATTTTAGAAGAGAATTTCTTTATCCTTTTTGCAGTTCTAAACCTACACACTAGGACTTCCCTGGTGGTCCAGTGGGTAAGACTCCAAGCTCCCGATGCAGGGGGCTGGGTTCGATCCCTCATAGGGAGAATTCTGTTTGGCTTCTCTGAGCTTCAGAATTGGCATGAGTGATACTGAGATACTTTAGATTATATCTCAAAGATTGGTGAACTTTAAAAAGTACTTATTGAGGGACTGACCAATGTAAACACTGAACAATCACTTGTTCGGCTGATTTTAACTTTCTTTTTTTCTAGAAGTGAAGAAAGGTAGATCTTTTTTTTTTAACATCTTTATTGGAGTAGAAAGGTAGATCTTTAACAGTGTTAGAGGGAATCCTATTCCCCTGGCCTCATTTTATCGTGAGAAAATTTCCTGTCTACTCCGCAGGAGGGAATATGGATGAAGTAACATTGGTGCTTCTCCCAGCTCCTCTCATTTACTCTTCTCCAAGGAAGAAGTGACGGAGGGAGAAGAAACTGATCATTCCCGGTTCCAGCATTGTCTCTATCTTTTTCTGTCTCTGTCCGTGTGTGTGCGTGTGTGTGTGTGTGTGTGTGTGTGTGTGTATCTCTGTCCTTCTCTTGCTATCTCTCTTGCTCTTTCAAGCTCTTTCTCAAGCTCTCTCCACCACCACCACCCCTGAATTGTGCTGCCCTCAGAGGAGACGCCACTCTACCCCGATTCCACATGGCAAGCGCACCTATTGGGGGCCACTCACTGTTCTCACTTGAAAGACTTGATGGGAAAAGATAACATCTTCCTTGCAACTTGAAAGGAGAGGGTCTGTTGTGTAGACACTCTGACGCAGGGAAGAAAGGGGGTAGGGAGAGTAAGAAGAAGCCTGATTGTGGCCACAAACCCAATCGGAATCTCCAGTCCAACTCCAGCAACAATGAAGCTGATGTTGGCCACATGAACCTTACCTAATTCTTCCTACAATCCTAGAGAAAGAGAGGGGTTTGAGTACTAATGATGATGGAATCTTACAAGTAACTGTCTCCCATAAAAAAAAATTTTGAATATCTGTGAAATTATATCCTCTACATACCCGTGTGTGTGAGTGTGTGTCTGTGTGTGATAATTTGCCCGCTTCCTTCCTATACCAACTCCATCCTCTGAAACAAAACTTGACACATTGAGAAGGTGGCTCTTCTCAAGCAACAAACAGCTTGTTCTCAGCAGCCCGGCTGGCCTCTTACGTGAGGTATCAGACAGTTCACCTTTCTCCATGGAATGAAGCTTTTGGTAGCCCTGGGAATGGCCGAATAGCTGAGCAGAAATGTTAAAAAACTGTGCACTGGGAAAGTCCAACAGTTATGTCACACAAACTGGAGCCAACAGTTCTCACTCCTTGTTAACAATAGGAAGCTGTCTAACCTTGGGAAAGCAGCTTCCTGCTTTGCTTCCATGAACAGGATTTTGGATAATTACCTTAGCCATATATTTTCACGGTGTTTTTTTTTTTAATCACCCATAATACTCAGACTTTTGGAGAATTTTTCTATGTTTTAAAGGAATAAGAAAAAAATTCTTACTTTAGTTATCCAGCACTTCCGTCATCACAGATTTGAGCTAGGATTATTATTGATAATAAATTGATAGAATTCTGAAAATCAAATTTTCAGAAGCTATTCATGTTTCTTAAAAATGGAAGATTTAGGACTTCCCTGGTGGTCCAGTGGTTAAGACTCCGCGCTCCCAGTGCAGGGGGCTCGGGTTCAATCCCTGGTAAGGGAACTAGATCCTGCATGCCATAACTAAGAGCCCGCATGCTACAACTAAAAGATCCTGCATGCCGCAACTAAAAAAAGATCCCGTGTACCACAACTAAGACCCGGCGCAGCCAAATAAACAAATATATTTTTTTAAATGAAGGGTTTGTGGGAATTCCCTGGTGGTCTAGTGGTTAGGGCTCCACGCTTCCACTGCAGGGGGCACAAGTTCAACACCTGGTCAGGGAACTAAGATCCTGCATGCCACGTGGCCAAAAAAAAAACAAAACAGAAGGTTCACTAGATGAGTCGGGGTAGGCTAAATACTGAAACAACCTGGAAAGTCTTAGTGGGTTAACATAATCATGTTTTGTTTCTTGCTCGTGCCACAGTCCAACAAGGGTTGGTGGAGGCAGGGTGGATCACTTCGTGTTCATCAGGGACACTATCTGGTAGCTCCTCCATCCCCTGGGAACTCAAAATCTGCCACTAGATGCTCTGCATCTGGCAGAAATAAAAATAAAGGGAAGGGGAGCTCAGCAGAGCTAGAGAAGGAGAGCATGGAAGGCTGCTTGCCAAGGGGGTTTTAGGGGCCAGGGCCAGAGGTGGCACAAATCCCTTCTCCCTGCTTTCTATTGGTTAGAGCTGAGTCACGTGGCTGTACCGAACTGCAAGGGAGTCTGGGGAACGTAGTCAAGCTGTGTACCCAGGAAGAAGAAACGGGTTTGGGGAACATCTAGCCAGACTGACACGATTGTCACGTAAAAATTTCAAACCTGTTGTAGAAACTGTAGGTTCACTGCCAAGATTCCTGTCACCAGGCAATGCACCCATCCGTGAGTGTTGTCTGCTAATGGCTCAGAGCTGCTCCCTTCTTTGGAGACTTGTCCTCAGACAAGCTGTTTCAGGGAAGTTACACCTCCACACCCCGCACTGAGCAGCCCACAGCCAATGGCTGACTACTGTGAAGTATCAAAAGCCAGTCCCTTGCCTCAAGGGGAGACCAACTCTGGTACAAATCATGCTCCAGAGAGCCCCGTGGGATCAGGCAGACGTAAGTCTCCAGCTGAGCCCACTTCCTTGCTTAGAGCCTTCTTCAGCCCCACCCTCCTTCCTTCACTCCCCTTCTCCCTCAGTGAAGCACTTACACAAGAATCCTCATTTCAGTCTCTGCTCCCAGAGAACCTAACCTGAGCCGGGATTTTATGTCAGAAAGTAATACTACTCACATCTCATAGAAAAAGAAAAAGTCGATCTGTAAATATTTAAGTGCTCTCAGTAGAGTATATGTAGTCCTATACTCAATAAACAAAGACTGCTTTCCCAGCACTGCAAACAGAGTCCTTTTTTGGTGAATATAGATTGTGGCCTCATTCTTCGTTTTTGTTTCCTACCCTTTCTACTTTGACCAAGTCACTGTGGCCACTGGGGCATCTAGGATCTGAGTATCAGCTTTGCCATGCCAGAAATGTGTTTATTACATCTTTGGAAGTATCACAACCCATAGGAGAGTACAGGTATAAATCATGAGTCCAGTTAACTGGTTTACGTCCATAGTGATATCTGTTCTGTGACCCATAAGTTTCATGTACATAGGATTCCCCTTCCAGGTGCATAAGTTCTCTCTGAAGACTGACTACTTCTCAAATATAGAACCATAGGAACAAAGGAATTAAATAAGGACAATGAACTTGAAACACCCTTTTTCACAGTCAAGGATGTTCCCAAACAGTGTTTTGAAGACCAAGAGCACATTTTAATCGTCTCATGCCAAATAAATGACATTTAAATCAAGAGGAATCAGAATTACCCGGAAAGTTCTAGGAACACAATGGCAATGTATCCTTCCAAGATTTCTTCTTATCAGAAGCTTATGTTTGCCTTTGCCACTAAATCCCCTCCTAGTTTAAACCTACTGTCACAACATAACTTCATTCTCAACTTTATGTCTCTTTTTACATTTTTACTCATTTTTTTCATTCTCTTGTCTTAAGAGTTCCAGCCAGTCACTAAAACTTAAATTTTAGTTTAGCTGTTTCCTGATGACTTCTGAGCAATTACCGTAATCTCAATAATAGTTTCCAAAATGACAATGTAGATTTTGTTGTGTCTTGGAAATGCTCCTCTCATTTACAGATTACACCAGAATCTTGTAGAAAGTACTGATTTTACATTTATGCAGCTGTCCAGGCAGCATGATTACAAGGTGCTTAAGATACGGAATTGTATTAATAATCTATTGCTGTATAACAACAAAGATTTAATTATCTCACAGTTCTGAGGGTCAGAAATTCAGGAGTGACTTAGCTGAGTAGTTCTGACTCAGGGTGTGTCAGAGGTTGCAAGGAAGCTATCAGCCAGGGCTGCAGTCATCTGAAGGCTGGACTGGGACTGGAAGATCCATTTCCAAGATGGCACACTCACATGACTGTTGACAAGAGGTCTCAGTTCCTTCTTATGTGGGCCTCTCCACAAGGCTGTCTGAGTGGCTTCTGGACACAGCAGCTGCCTTCCTCCAGAGCCAGTGATCTAAGACCGAGTGCTTCTGCAGGCACACTGTCTTTTATGACCTAGTCTCAAAAGAGACACACCACTTCTGCCATATTCTATTTGTTAGAAATAAATCACTGGGGAATTCCCTGGTGGTCCAGTGGTTAGGACTCGACATTTTCACTGCAGGGGGCACAGGTTTGATCCCTGGTTGGACACACGGGCTTAGTTGCTCTGCGGCATGTGAGATCTTCCCGGATCAGGGCTCGAACACGTGTCCCCTGCACTAGCAAGCAGATTCGTAACCACTGTGCCACCAGGGAAGCCCCCCCAAATGCACAACTCTTCACAGTACGGGTTCTGAACTACAATCATGTTCTTCAGAGTCCCTCTCAAATTTGCAAAGTGCTTTTTAATATGGTTTTGAGTTCAAATTGATGCCAATCTATTTATAATCTTACAACGAGGACAGGATTTTTTTAATTCACAGGCATTATTTTACTTTCTTAACTTTTTGTGGCACTAATCTCAGATTCACAGAAAATTGCAAAAATAGTACAAAGAATTACTGTGTACATTTCACCCACATTCCCCAAATGTTTCATTTCCTTTATTCCCTTTCTCTCTCTTTCTATGTATTTTTCTGAATCATTTGAGAATAAGTTGTAGACATAACGTCCCTTTACCCTGAATACTTCAGGGTACATTTCCTAAAAACAATGGTACTCTCTTGTATAACCAATGTACAGTTACCAAAATCAGGAAATCAAATATCATCTAATCTATAAACTTTATTCACTTGTCACCAATTGTCCCACTAACGTCCTTTTTTCTTTTTGGCCATGCCACATGCAGAATCTTTGTTCCCCGACCAGGATGGAAACCTGGGCCCCCGGCAGTGAAAGCGCCAAGTGCTAACCACTGGACCACCAAGGAATTCCCCACTAATGTCCTTTAAAGGGGAAAAAAACTTTTTTCCTCATCCAGGATCCAGTCCAAGGTCACATATTGCATGTAATTGTCACATCTCTTTAGTCTCCTTTCATCAGAGTAATTTCTGTCTTTTTTTTTTTTTGGCTGCATTGGGTCTTCGTTGCTGCACGTGGGCTTTCTCTAGTTGTGGCAAGTGGGGAATACTCTTCATTGAGGTGCGCGGGCTTCTCACTGTGGTGGCTTCTCTTGCTGCGGAGCACAGGCTCTAGGCACGCAGGCTTCAGTAGTTGTGGCACGCGGACTCAGTAGTTGTGGCCTGCAGGCTCTAGAGCGTAGGCTCAGTAGTTGTGGTGTACGGGCTTAGTTGCTCCTCAGCGTGTGGGATCTTCCCGGACCAGGGCTCGAACCCGTGTCCCCTGCATTGGTAGGCAGACTCCCAACCGCTGGCCATAAGGGAAGTCCCGCGATTTCTGTCTTTCTTTGTCTTTCATGACCTTGATATTCTTGAAGACTACAAGCCATTTATTATCTCAATTTGGGAGCAAATAGTATTCAATTTGCTTACAGACGTGCATCTTCATTCCTATGTAACCTTTGTAAATCTTTCTGAGAAGCACATAGAAATAAGCACTGCTAAATATCTTTACAGTCTATCAGTGGCTTGTGAGCCAACTGATAATTTTGAGAATCAATAAAGGGAAAGAATCAAATATTGATCTTGCCTTCCTTATCGAGCTGCAGCACTACAGAACCACATAATAGATGAAGTAGAATTACAGAAGGAATGACAGAATTAAAATATCACCATTTGGGACTTCCCTGGTGGTCCCGTGGTTAAGACTCCGCACTCCCAATGCAGGGGGCCTGGGTTCGATCCCTAGTCAGGGAATTAGATGCCACATGTCGCAACTAAAAAGACAAAAACAAAAAGGATCCCGCATGCTACAACTAAGACCCGGCACAGCCAAATAAATAATTTTTTTTAAAAAAATCACCATCTTGCAACCCCCAATGAATAAATAAATCCAAACATTGATCATCAATGCCTGCTAACATCACAAAAAGAGTCAGACATTATGTGCTGCTACCTAGGCATACCCAACACTGCCTATGAAATACAACTGCCAAAAAAGCAAACCTGAATTTCATCAAGTGTCTCTAAATCAGCACTGTCCCAAAGAAATATAATGCAAGCCACTATGTAATTTTAAATCTTCTAGTTGCCACATTAAAAGCAACTAAAGAGAAATATGTGAAATTAATTTTACTAACATTTATTTAACCCAATACGTTCAAAATATTATCACAACATGAAATCAATATAAAAATTATTGGGGCTTCCCTGCTGGCACAGTGGTTGAGAGTCCGCCTGCCGATTCAGGGGACACGGGTTCGTGCCCCGGTCCGGGAGGATCCCACATGCCGCGGAGCGGCTGGGCCCGTGAGCCACGGCCTCTGAGCCTGCGCGTCCGGAGCCTGTGCTCCGCAACGGGAGAGGCCACAACAGTGAGAGGCCCGCGTACTGCAAAAATAAAAAAGTTATTAATGAGATAGCTTCCATTCCTTTTTTGCACTGTCTTGATAACCTACTGTGTATTTTACACCTGTAGCACATCTCAATTTGGACCCGTATTAAAGATAATAATTATACAGACACTTGTTAAAGATGGTAGGGCAGATTTTATTCCAGAGGGACTACTGCAATGGGGTTTGCAGGAAGGGAGCAAGATTGGGCTCAACTCTGAATACAGCAAGCACAAATGGAGATTTATAGCCAAAGAGCAGAGTTGGGGTCAATGAATGAAAAATTACAAGAGGAAAACCTCATGACTAGGGGGATTAGTGCAAGAGGGACTCAGGATTCTTACTGAAGGCAAGCTGGCATGATAAGATATTGAGGGTAGGGGATGAGGAATTTGATCAGATATCAAGAGTCGGATTTTCACTAAACTGACCCAGCAGGGTTCTTGCTAAAACTGGATAAAGCAGGCCAAGGACAAAGCGCAGGACTCAAAGGAGCCTAACTCAAGTTTGGTCAAAGAGGGAGAGTCTCTGTCACTCATCACATCTCGAGTATTCAATAACCACACATGGTCAGTGGCCACCATATTGGACAGTGCAGCTCTAGACAGAATTATCACTGAGCAAGAAATGCAGAAAAGAGAGGAACATGTTAGATACCACCCCAGAGAAGCAAGCAGCCCAGGCAGACAGTGGGATTCTCTACAAGACAATTTGATTTTTTCAACAAATAAACTGCAAGGTAGAAAAAGAGATGGACGGGAATTTCTACATGAAAAAAGATTTAAAATGCATATAATCCAATCACAGTGTGTGGATTGTATTTGGATTCTGATGCAAACAAACTAAAACAAATGTATGCCACTTAGGACACAAATGGAAATTTGAACACTGGCTTGAAATTTTGTGACAATAAATAATTATTATCTAATTTTTTTAAGATTTATTTATTATTCATTTATTTTTGGCTGCATCACTTCTTAGCTGTGGCACATGGGATCTTCGTTGAGGCAGGCGGGATCCTTCGTTGTGGCATGCAGGCTTCCCTCCATCTGTGGTGTGCGGGTTTTCTCTTCTTTAGTTGAGGTGCACGAGCTCAGTAGTTGTGGTGCGTGGGCTTAGTTGCCTCGTGGCATGTGGGATCCTAGTTCCCCGACGACCAGGAGTCAAACCCGAGTCCCCTGCATTGTAAGATGGACTCTTCACCACTGGACCACCAGGGAAGTCCCTATTATCTAATTTTCTCAAGTGTTAATAATAGTCGTGTGGTTATGTTGAAAGAAAAAGTCCTTATCTTTTAAAGATACATACTGAGGTATCTAGGGATGAA
>NW_020172727.1:725278-735410 GCF_003031525.2 Neophocaena asiaeorientalis asiaeorientalis
GGGAGGGCCCAAAACAGGGAGAGGCCCGCTGACCAAAAAAAAAAAAAAAAAAAAAGTCAAAACAATAAAGCTCCTAAAAGATAATGTAGGAGAATATCTCTTTGTGCATACAACAAGCACCAGACAATAAGGACAGATAAACTAGACACAAAGTAAAACAGATGTTACACACACATACACATACACACACACACACACACACACACACACACACACACATTATAAAGGGCATCCATTTGTATGAGGTCTGCAGAATAGGCATATGCATAGAGACTGAAAGCAGATGAGTGTTTACCAGGACTGGGAAGAGGGAGGGCAATGGGGAATGACTGCTTAATGGGTATGGAGTTTCCTTTTTGGGGGTATTAGGTAGTGCTGATGTTTGCACAAGATCGTGAATTACTAAATGCCACTTAATTGTACAATTTAAAATTGTGGGGGACTTCCCTGGTGGTCCAGCAGTTAAGACTCCACGCTCCCAATGCAGGGGGCCCAGGTTGCATCCCTGGCCAGGGAACTAGATCCCACATGCCGCAACTAAGAGTTTGCATGCCGCAGCTAAAGATCCCGCATGCCGCAAGGAAGATCCCACATGCCGCAACTAAGACCTGGCACAGCCAAATAATTTTTTTTTAATGTGGAAAATAGTGAATTTTATGTTAGATGAATGTTACTACAGTTTTTTTTAAAAAAAGAAATATATCTGAAAGAAAAATAAAACTATAAGCGGGAGAGCATGTGTGATTAGAGATGAATTGAGTTAGGGTTGATAACTGCTGAAAGTGGATCATTTTATTATTCTCTTTATGTTTGTGTATGTCTAAAATTTCCCTTAATAAAAATTAAAAAAACAAAGTCTGTCAACCATAAGGGAAATTTGAATATGGACTGAGTATTCGATGATGTTAAAGGATATTGTTTATTTTTAAAGTGTGATAGTGACATCATGGCACAGTGTTTATGAAAAAGAAAAGCTTATCACTTATGGATGCATTCTGTATTATCTACAGGTGAAATGACATGATACTTTGAATTTGAATAAAATACTCTGGCAGGAAAGAAAAGAGCAGGGAGGGGTTAGTTTGAAACAAAAATTGGAAAATGTTGACAACTGTTTAAGCTGAGTGATGGGTATGGGGAGGTTATATCAATCTCTCTAATTTTTTAACTTCAAAATTTTCCAAAATAAAATATTTTAAAAATACATCAACCCTTATCAGCACCCCTTAGCAGTCCCAGTTTTCATTCCAGTATGTAAGCTCTCACCTAGACTCTTGTATTTAAGTGGTTTCCAACGTTAACATTAAAGACATGTTAAACAAAATAACAATATTAGGTCACGCCCTTCTCTTTGGAAATAGTGAAGTATCTGTCAGCTGCTTAGATTTTTTTGTTGTTGTTATTTTAGAATGTGACTGCATGAGACAGTTCGGCACATCTGGCCAACAATGCCTGCCTTCCTTTCGCACTGAAAGAAATAGAAGTGTATGTTCATTTTGAAGAGGACGTTTATGTCAAATGCGGTGCATTATCTTTGCAAGATTCCACCCCTTCCCTGAAATGGGAGCCAGGAACAGGAGCACCCACTAATAAGCTGGGGTTTTTCTTTTTTTAGCTTCAGAACCTCTTGGGGGAATATGTGTTTGCAAACAGTTTCCATATTAATACTAAACGTGCCAACTCAGTAACGATGAAAATAACAAGAACGGGTTAAAACAAATAAAAGAGTTTATCACCTCTGTAATTATTTCCATTTTGGAACCAGAGTACTGTCCTTGCATTAATAAGAAAAGGCTTTAGTGCACAATGAGACTTTCATCTGAGGCCTTGTGCAACAGAAAAATTGAAAACTTTTTTGAGTTCATGAAACTCATTCTCAATTTTGACCTAAACCAGCTGTTTCACTTAAGCCAATGGATATATATATATTTTTTTTTTTTACACCGCAAGGAAAAGTGGCCCTCGCTTGCTGCAACTTAGAAGAAAGCCCTCACACAGCAACGAAGACCCAACACAGCCAAAAATAAATAAATAAATAAGTTTACTTTAAAAATAAATAAAATAAAACAACAATAACAACAAACCTATTCTTTCCAGAGCCAGATCCCCCCCCAGCAAAGCCTCAACAGACGTGTGATCCTTTAGGAAAGCACCATTAGAAAACTTCTACAAGCCTATCACAACGCCAGGGATTGTCCTTAACAATTGGCTTAAAATATATATTTAGCCAAGTGTATGCGAGTTCATCAAAGATGTAGCATGACCCACTAGTATGGCTATAATCAAAAAGTGAGACAAGAACAAGTGTTGGTGAAGATGCAGAGAAACTGGAACCCTCGTACACTACTGGTGGGAATGTAAAATGGCACAGCCAGTTTGGAAAGCAGTCTGGGAGTTCCTCAAAAAATTAAACACAGAGTTAGCATGTGACCCAGCAATTCCACACCTAGGTATAGACCCAAGAGAAATAAAAACACACATCCACGTCAAACTTGTACACAAATATTCATAGCAGCATGATTCATTAGATCCATAAAGTAGAAACAGCCCAAATGTCTACCAACTGATGCATGGATAAACAAAATGTGGTATAGGCACACAGTGTACTGACACGCGCTACAACATGGATAAACCTGGAAAACATTATGCTAAATGAAAGAAGCCAGACACAAGAGCCACATACTGTATCATTCTATTTATATAAAATGTTCAGAACAGGCAAATCTAGAGAGACGGGAGTGGCTGCCGAGGGCTGGGTGGGAGGAGATTGGAGAGAAATAGGGAGTTACTGCTAGTGGGTATGGGTTTCTTTTGGGGGGATAAAAATGTTCTGGAATTACTAGTGATGTCTGCACAACCTTATGAATGTACTAAAACCCACTGAATTATACACTTTAAAAGGGTGAGCTTTATGGCACATGAATTACGTCTCAATAAAAATAAATGTTTTAAAATATGTAGCATGTTACTACCAACTGCCTAGTACTTCCTTGTAGAGGTAAACGAAGAACAGTGTGTAGTGGGGAAGATAACAATCTAGTTCCTCGCCCTTGCCTAAATCATGCTTGGAATTTAACCCGCAGCCTGTACCGATCCACACTGACCCAAACAGGCGACACTTCACACTGGGTGTTGCCACTCTTTTGCCTTTTCATTACATCGTGTAAATGCCATGATCACTTTGGACTATGTCAATTAAAACAAACGTAAAGAGTCAGTGGTCAGACGCATAGCACAGGGAGATCAGCTCAGTACTTTGTGACCACCTACAGGGGTGGGATAGGGAGGGTGAGAGGGAGACGCAATAAGGAGGGGATACGGGGATATATGTATACGTATAGCTGATTCACTTTGTTATAAAGCAGAAACTGACACACCATTGTAAAGCAATTATACTCCAATAAAGATGTTAAAAAAAAAAAGTCAATGGTGAGAACAGTGGAATTGAGTGGTGCCCTATCTAAATCTTGCCTCTCCCTGCCTCTTACCCTGGCTTAGAGGCCCCAACAGAAGTCCCCAGAGGGGGAAAGCAGTTTAATAACTCAGTCATGTGTCACTGACACCGTGGGTATGTTTCGGATATGTTTCTAAAACTATATAAACCAGATTTTCATAAGGATAAGTAAAATTTTAACAAATTTAGGAGAGGCTTAAAAATAAATCTTTTTGGACTTCCCTGGTGGTTCCGTGGCTAAGATTCTGTAGTTCCAATGCAGGGGAAACGGGTTTGATCCCCGGTTGGAGAAGTTCCTCACGCCATGAAGTTCCTCATGCCTCGGGGCAAGGCCAAAAATATAGATAAATAAATCTTATTATGAATAATCTTATTAAATTACCTCTATTTCTTTGTTGGGTCGTCCCTAATTTTCATATATCTAGTTTATTTAAAGTGCAGGAGACATATAAAGATTCTGTATTATAGATATATTTATACATAAGTGAATATTTATATCTCTAATTCATTAGAAAAGAGCTTCCTGAACCCAGAAAATGGTTAGGTTCAGGTTTAAGTAGTGAAGCTAATTCAAAACTTTCTTTTTGGCGACCATACATCCAAAATGTACTTAGTAAGGCTAATTCTAAATGGGTTTTGCTGTTTTTTTCTTTCTTTTTATAACTAAATGAAAATTCTCTGTCAGATTAATTTATATAAGAATGAGGCAGAGTATAAATATTTAAAATAATAACTAAATTTTTAAAAATAGGGCTTCCCTGGTGGCGCAGTGGTTGAGAATCCGTCTGCCAATGCAGGGGACGTGGGTTCAATCCTCGGTCCAGGAAGATCCCACATGCTGCAGAGCAACTAAGCACCGTGTGCTACAACTACTGAGCCTGTGCTCTAGAGCCTGCATGCCGCAACTACTGAAGCCCGCATCCCTAGATCCCGTGCTCTGCAACAAGAGAAGCCACCAAAATGAGAAGCCCGCGCATCTCAACAAAGAGTAGTCCCCACTCGCGGCAACTAGAGGAACCCTGTGCGCAGCAACAAAGACCCAACACAGCCAAAAATAAATAAATAAAATAAATAAATTTATTTTTTAAAAATAATAATACGGGCATACCTTCGAGATGTAGGTTCTGTTCCAGACCACCACAATAAAGTGAATATTGCAAAATAACAAAAGCAAGTCACATGAATTTTTTCATTTCCCAGTGCATATAAAAGTTTTGTTTGCACTATACTATAGTCTATTAAGTGTGCAATAGCATTATGTCTAAAAAAATGTACATACCTTAATTTTAAAAACTGTATTGCTGGGAGTTCCCTTGTGGTCCAGTGGTTGGGACTCAATGCTTTCACTGCCATGGCCCTGGGTTTGATACTTGGTCAGGGAACTGCCACCCCACAAGACGCACAGCCAGAAAAAACCCCCAAAAAACCAATAACTGTATTGCTAAAAAATGCTAACCATCATCTGAGCCTTCACTGAGTCACAGTAGTAACATCAAAGATCACTGATCACAGATCACCATAACAAATACAATAATAATAATGAAAAAGTTTAAAATATTGCCAGAATTACCAAAATGTGACACAGGGACACGAAGTGAGCAAATGCTGTTGGACAATGGAGCCAATAGACTTGCTCCATGCAGGGTTGCCACAAACCTTCCATTTGTAAAACATATATCTGTAAGGCACAATAAAACAAGGTATGCCTGTAATTATCTTACCCAAATTTCCACCATCAGATGAATGGATAAACAAAATGTGGTATGCGCATATAATGGAAAATTATTCCACCACAAAAAGGAAGGAAATCCTGACATATGCTACAAAATGGATGGACCTTGAGGACATCCATAAAATAAGTCAGACAGAGAAAGGCAATTACTGTATGATCTCACTTATATATGGAATGTAAAAACATTGAACTCAGAAACAGAAAGTAGAATGGTGGTTGCCAGGGGCTGAGGGGAGGGGGGAATGGGGAGATGTTGGTCAAAGGGTAAGCTTTCAGTTATCAGATGAATAAGTTCTGGGGATGTAATGTACAGCATGGTGACTAAAGTTAACAATACTGAAAAAAAAAAAGGGGGGGGACTTCCCTAGCAATCCAGTGGGTAAGACTCTGCGCTCCCAATGTAGGGGACCGGGGTTTGATCCTTGGTCAGGGAACTAGAGCCTGCATGCCACAACTAAAAGATCCCACACGTGGCAACAAAGATCCTGCATGTCGCAACTAAGACGGGCGCAGTCAAATAAATTAATTTTTAAAAAACCCAAAACCAATACTGTATTGTGTACTTGAAAGTTGCTAAGAGAGTAGATCTTAAAAGTCCCAACCTGTGGACTGCTGATACTTTGGTAAATCATACTGTTGATGTTAATGCTTCTCCCTCCTATTGTCAAGGCATTCCTGTCCTCAACCACTCCTTGGTCACCCTCTAACAAGCATCCTCTGAGAAGTGTCGGCTGAGTTCAGTCCTCAGATTATTGGTAATGCCTGGAGTCCACAAAAGGGATCCACACACAGTTCATGAGTCAGAGGAAAAATAAAACAACTGTGTCCACATACATTTAATAAATTTGAATTTAAATAAAATATGATTTTCACAGAAATTTCCATTATGATTACATAGTTTGTGCATTCACCATAAACATGCAATCAATCAGCTAACATTCATTTGCTAAGGTGCATTTGATCTTAGACACAATGATTTTTTTGCGGTACGCGGGCCTCTCACTGTTGTGGCCTCTCCCGTTGCGGAGCACAGGCTCCGGACGCGCAGGCTCAGCGGCCATGGCTCACGGGCCCAGCCGCTCCGCGGCATGTGGGATCCTCCCGGACCGGGGCACGAACCCGTGTCCCCTGCATCGGCAGGCGGACTCCCAACCACTGCGCCACCAGGGAAGCCCCAGACACAATGATTTTTATGTCACTTGCGTATTCTTACTTTCATTTGTCCAATTTGCATGTCTCATTTTAACGGTAGTACTTCATCTTATTCCCAATTTGGAAAAATTGATCAGCAGTCTATTGAAGCATAAAATCAGTTAAGAAAAAGTTATCTAGGGCTTCCCTGGTGGCTCAGTGGTTGGGAGTCCGCCTGGCTTCATAGTTGCGGCATGCGGGCTCAGTAGTTGTGGTTCGCGGGTTCTAGAGCGCAGGGTCAGTAGTTGTGGCGCATGGGCTTATTTGCTCCACGGCATGTGGGATCTTCCCAGACCAGGGCTTGAACCCGTGTCCTCTGCATTGGCAGGTGGATTCTTAACCACTGTGCCACCAGGGAAGTCCTTCAATGGCATTCTGTATCGAGCATTTATGATGATGTTTAGGTGAATAGATATTTCTCATTACAGCTGCAGTAAACTTTCCCTTGGCCTATGTAACAAGCATAGATGAGTGAGAAGTGCTCAGTATATTCTTGTGTTTATTTCTGAATACCCATGTTATAAAAACTATTCTTCATTTAGGTAAAAATTAGTGCGAGAACCAGTGCTGGGGTAGCACCAGCTATGCAAGCAGCAATACAGGGCTTTGGTAGGTGAATCAGATTGGTGGCAAGTGACAGAAAAAGAATTGAAAGTGCCTTAAGGGAATTCCCTGGCGGTTCAGTGGTTGGGACTCCATGCCTTCACTGCCAAGGGTGAAGGCTAAAAAAAAAAAAGAAAAGAAAAAGAAAGAAAAAAAAGTGCCTTAAACCAGAGAGCATTTAATGACTCACACAACTTAATTCAGGCACTCAAGTGATATCATCAAAAGCTGTTTTGTCTCCATCTCTCCACTCTGGCTTCTGCTCCATTAGCTTCATTCTCAGGCTCCACAGAGTGTCTCAAGTTGCCAGTCTTCCAATAGCCCCAACTACCGTCAACTTGAATCTCGCTAGGTCTAACGGAGTCACATACCCATCCATGAATCAGTCTTTGGTCAAAGGAATGCAATGCTTTGATTGGCCACACTTGAGTCACCATCCATCTCTGGAAATGGGGATGAATTCCACTCTCACCAAGGCAAAGAGTCTGAGATGCCAGAAGGGCTGATCTTCCAAAGGAAAATCAGGGAATCAGACCAAGAGAAGGTTGAATAGATGATGGGGAAGGAGGTGATAATAGACGCCAGTTATAGTGTGTGAACAAAAGAACAGTTTTTTCACGCTCCTTTATTCATTCAGGACAGTTGGACATCAGCAATATGCCTCTTGACTCTGTGGAAGTAATCCAATTAAACTGCTCCCACTCAGGGCATGCTTTTTTCAGTGTGCTCTGAAAAGTAATAGGTGACACGCATAAGATGACTTTTTCATACCGGAGTGCGTTAACTACCTAGAAAAAGGTGCTCGTATAAGCGTGAAATGGATAATGCCAGCAAATAACATTTCTGAATATTCCAGGGCTCGTTCCTTTCCAGAGCACGATGCAGCGATGCATTCAATACATTGGATAGTCTGAACTTATCGCTCGAGATCCAAAATATTGTGATTTCTAATGTTCAGTATAAAATTTTGGACTTTTTAAACATCACGCTAAGGCACAAATGGCTCAATCACCAGGACTTTCACCCTCTCTCCACCTTTGATGAGTTTCTTCAGTTGATGGATGTCGTAGTCCGAAAGTGGGTTGGAAAAGAATTTCCAGACACAAGGCAGAATGTAAAGAAGATAGAATTTATTAGAGGGAAGGGTCGCTGCCAGAACAGTGGGCCGACTTCCTAGTAGTCTGGGAGAAGCCCGAACATATGCTAATTTCCAGACACAAGGCAGAATGTAAAGAAGATAGAATTTATTAGAGGGAAGGGTCACTGCCAGAACAGCAGGCCGAATTCCTGGTAGTCTGGGAGAGTCGAGCCCGAACATGTGCTATTGATCATTTTTCATAGCCAGAAAACAAAGGAATGGTCCGAGGTGAAAATTTCATTTACTGATTGGTCGAGCCACATATACCTTCCTTCTATAGGGTGGGAGTGGGACAGGGCATACGCCTTTCCTTATTTGGGACAGGTCCTGTTGACCTGTGGGAGTCGCCCAGGTGGGCTCAGGAATTTCGTAACCATCGCAACACAGTAGGGAGGGGGATTAAGAGTCCGGTAGGGGGTGTAACGCTGAAACTTTTTCTGGCAGGGTCATCCTTTGTCCTTGAAGCACCATTGTCCTTGGAGCACCACAATGGAGAAATCACTGCTGTATTTTGGGGTATGTTTTAGAATTGCATGCACTTCCAGTTAAACAAGGCAAATTGACTTCATACATATATCTTGGATCTCTCTTGAAACCCCACCAGAAACACTGAAAGGAAATTTTTGAAGGCACAAGCTTGAAAAGAAACAGACAGCCCTAGAGAAGATGACAGCAGACAAGATATGACAACAAAATTTTGAAAACTGGAAAGTGGATGGCCAAGTGGCATAGGACATGATCAAGCAGAAAAAGCTAAGTGCCTGCAAAGTGGGAAACCAGTGAAAAGCATGACTCTCCATGTCACAGAATCCCCAGTAAAGCTAAGGAGCCAGAGGGTGAGGGCCTTCTCAAGGCAGGATGCAGGGTGGAGCCGAAAACAGAACGGGTGATATTTTTTTTTTTTTAATTTATTTTATTGAAGTATAGTTGATGTACAATATTGTGTTAATTTCTGCTGTAGAGCAAAGTGATTCAGTTAGACATATAAATATTGTATATTCTTTTCCACTATGGTTTATCACAGGATACTGAATATAGTTCCCTGTGCTATACGGTACGACCTGGTTGTTTATCCTGAGAATTCTTTCAGGGGAACAGCCAGAGCTCAAATCCTCATTCTATGCCTACACATTCCCAAATATAGAGTAAATGTGCGTAAAAATTTGCTTCTTTTTTTTTTTTTTTTTTTTTTTTGCGGTGCGCGGGCTTCTCACTGTTGTGGCCTCTCCCGTTGACTGTGTCCCCTGCATTGGCAGGCGGACTCTCAACCACTGCGCCACCAGGGAAGCCCTGCTTCATTTGTTAATGAAGGAACCTGCAGCATAGCAAAGCAGGTTCAAAGATCATTTGAGAAACTGAAATCTATATACTCAAGCAGGAAAAACATGCTGAAATAAGTTTATTTAGCCACAAAACTATTAATATCCTACAGGACGATGAAACCAATAACCTTTGGGGTTCTCATTTCTACTGGACATCTCTACTGAACACAAAGTTAACATGTAAGTTTATGGTAATTTTTCTTATAAGGCAATAAACATCTCTTTGAAAAGCCATAATTTGAAAACTTACAAGCATTCTTCATATTACAATAGTATGAATAATATTATCTCACGTGTGTATTTAACGTTTTCCACTGTCCTAGCTCCTTTCCCTTAGGGCACTGGGGTTTTTTTGTTTTTAATTTTTATTCATTTATTTGTTTATTTTTTGGCTGCATTGGGTCTTTGTTGCTGCGCGCAGGCTTTCTCTAGTTGCGGCGAGCGGGAGCTACTCTTCGTTGCGGTGCATGGGCTTCTCATTGCGGTGGCTTTTCTTGTTGCGGTGGCTTTTCTTGTTGCGGAGCATGGGCTCTAGGCACGTGAGCTTCAGTAGTTGTGGCACACTAGCTCAGCAGTTGTGGCTCGCGGGCTCTAGAGCCTCAATAGTTGTACCACACAGGCTTAGTTGTTCTGTGGCATGTGGAATCTTCCCGGACCAGGGCTCGAACCCATGTCCCCTTCATTGGCAGGTG
>NW_020172727.1:735485-754127 GCF_003031525.2 Neophocaena asiaeorientalis asiaeorientalis
TCAAGGTGCTCAAACAAGACAACCACCGTGCGTGCCCCTGAGGCTCCTTGGGTCTGCCTAGGCCCTTCAGACTGTGGCTTTCCTTTTTCTCCTTCGTCAAACCTCTCAGCCTGCCCATCTCCCAAACCAGGGCAATCCTAATTCCACCCTCATATGGGGTCATTCATGTCTTTCTCCTCTCTCTTTTTTTTTTTAACACCTTTACTGGAGTATAATTGCTTTACAATGGTGTGTTAGTTTCTGCTTTATAACAAAGTGAATCAGTTATACATATACATATGTTCCCATATCTCTTCCCTCTTGCGCCTCCCTCCCTCCCACCCTCCCTCTCCCACCCCTCTAGGTGGTCACAAAGCACCCGAGCTGATCTCCCTGTGCTATGCGGCTGCTTCCCCCTAGCTATCTACTTTACGTTTGGTAGTGTATATATGTCCATGTCACTCTCTCACTTTGTCACAGCTTACCCTTCCCCCTCCCCGTATCCTCAAGTCCATTCTCTAGTAGGTCTGTGTCTTTATTCCCCTCTTACCCCTAGGTTCTTCATGACATTTTTTTTCCCTTAGATTCCATATATATGTGTTAGCATACGGTATTTGTCTTTCTCTTTCTGACTTATCTCCTCTCTCCTTTAAAGTCACTGTTTATATATCGCTTATGTGTGAAATCTGAAAAAAGGGTGTAAATGAACTTATCTACAAAACAGTAGAGTCACAGATGTAGAAAACAAACTTATGGTTACCCGGGGGTAAGTGGGGGAGGGATAAACTGGGAGATTGGGATTGACATATACACACTACTATATATAAAATAGGTAACTAATAAGGACCTACTGTATAGCACAGGGAACTCTACTCAAAACTCTGTAATTGCCTATATGGGAAAAGAATCTAAAAAAGAGTGGCTATATGTATATGTGTAACTGATTCACTTTGCTGTGCACCTGAAACTAACACAACATTGCGAATCAACTATACTCCAATACATATTTTATAAAAAAATAAAGTCTGTTTATGGATAAACCTTATTACTCACTCTTTTAAGGGTTCTACCCTTTGATTTCCAAACACCTTATCTTTCCTCAAAAACCTTGGCTCATGCAAATCACAAGCATTGGCTTTTACACTGTGTCCAGTACCAGCTCTCCCCAAATACCACCAAAATAAACTGCTGATGAGCAAAACTGAGCTTATTGGTTACTGAATTCATGGAGATCACTACCTTGACAGTCTTATAGCATCTCCAAAGGACGAAGGGAAAATTGGGATATTTACAAGGTTTTTTTGGCAGTTCTGGTTTAAGGCTGCTGTTTTGTTCCAGAGGCTTGATGAGGATTAAGCATCAGAACTTCGTCTGATACGACAGAGTAGTTTCAGGATTGATTGATGGACACAATGAGGTATTTCAATCAAGTCTTAGAAAACAAAGAGTTGTTTGATGCTATGTATTGAGATGTTGATTAGTCTGACTTCCTTTACTGAATAGAACAATTACGCTATTTACATTTTTATCTTCCTAGGCAAAAGTTCCTGGGGTAGTTAAGTCATGCTGACGAAGACATTGGAATAGTAAAGGCATGTTAATATAGGTAGTAAACTGTACAGGAATACATACTTTCATTCTGAACCACAATCTCTGAATTGGGTTTCAGAGGCTATTTTGGTGATTAAAATTAGATGAGTTTCTCTTTGCATTCCTGCTGTAATAATCTTTAAAGTCTTCTAGACTATGGATGCCTCTGGCTTATTGTGGTAAGGTTCAGTTTTATAAAGTACCAACTTGAAAGTACATTAACATATCTCTAGCTTTTATCTTCCTATGTAAATATGTTCAAGCCTCTTAAATTTTTAAAAGCGAATCTCTCCAGGTAACCCAGGGATGCCTGGGGCATTCAACAGTTTCTGTGATTTCCACTGTGCTCCGCTTCTCATCAAGCTTAGCTACGTGCTCCTGGCAGACAGGGAGGGTTCTTGCCATCACTGCATTTCAGCAGCTCTGGGAATAGCTCCCCTGCATGGCAGATGTACAGTAACTGCTTAGAGAGCTGCATTAATAAAGTAGAAAAGAGAGAGCAAAAAGCAAGCAAGGAAACAAAAACAATAAGCAAACAAAAGCAGTAACAAAATCTCCAAGCTTTTTGAAATGGAGACCCAGAGTCACTCTCTTTCCTCCGTCCCTGGCAATCTGTCTTCTTTCCTCCACTCCACTGCTTTTGTTAAAATTATGGATGACATCAAAACTACTATCGCAGTGGTCACTTCTTAGTCCTTAACTTGCTTGATCTTCCTGCCCATCAAGGACTGAGAAAGAATTATCAGAAACGATGAAAGATAACTGAGAAAGCACAGTGTCATGGAAGTCTACAGAGGAATTTTAAGGAGGGAATGATCAACATTATCAAATACTGCAGAGATAGGACCAGAAAAATCACCCCATGCTTTTTGGCAGGTACAGGGCAGTTTGTCTGAAGAGAGATTGCATTCAACACTTCCCCAGTGTTTTCCTTCTATAGCAGTTTCCACCATCCAACCATGGTTTGGATCCACTGCCAATGTAAGCAGAGGACTGTTCCCAAATCAAGGATGGTGGATACTCCTGTTGACTTATTACTAATTCCATGAAGTTGTTAACCTAAAACAATAAAACAGTCAGTTATTTTACTAGGTTTATTTGGAAACAGCAAAGAATTGCAGTCTGGGACACACAAGTATGGCGAACCACATGCAAGCCTGGTAAAGCAAAGGAGAAAAAACTCTTTTATAGGGAAGGGGAAATTGGGAGGGGCTGTTATAAACAAGTCCATTAAAGGAAACTGGGAGTTTGAAGTATAGTGGGTTTTCGTTGACTGAGTTGTGACAGTCTCTCATTGGCTGAGCTGTTGCCAGGCAAGGAGAAAATCTTTCTTCCTCCTAAGCATAGAAGTAAAGTACTGTCATTTATTGCTGGAGATGCAAAGTATGTCTCTTCCTGTTGGCATCTGTATTGATATCGACTGATACATGCATGAGAGCTCCCGCTTCTGGCCTCCTGACTCCATTTAAGTGAGGTTTCCCTTTATTAATTTTCACAAAGTCTATGCTAACTGGAACCTTCAAGTTGTATTTGAGGATGTTCTTGTTTTTTCTTTTTCCCCCACTCTTCGCTTTCTATTGATAAAGGAAATGTGAATCAGGACCCACGTCATGGTGGCTGCCCCAGTGGCCCAGCTCACATCACAAATCGAAACCTAAGTCAGCCCACACTTGAGGAAAACACTTCACTGTCTAGGAAACCTAACATACGCTAATCAGAGTCCTCCAATTCAGCTTTAGCTAGCTCATCTTATCCTAGAAAATAGGATGTGGTAACCTTATTAGGAAATCCCTGACCTTCTAGCGAACCATGCCCCGTTTCTGCGTTGCTGCTTCTAATGTTGTAAAAAAACCCCTCTTGCCCCAAATCCCTTGGGAACAGTGCTGCACTGCTCATGAGGTACTGTACTTCCGCAATCCATGGATTGTTTTCCTATAAATAAAGGACATCAAAGTTGTTATTAAATTGTATTATCTTTGTCATTGACACTGTACAGCAATATGACATGTACAGACTTTGTCACATCTCCCACAAAGACCACTAGAGCCACCCCTTGATCAGATGAAGCAAGTTTATTAAACTTGCTGAGTAAGGGAGAGCCCCGAGTTCACAGCTTTAGTAGTGACTTAGAAGAAGGAAGTTAGAGAAGCTACATACATATAGAGCTTTGGGGCTGGGCTCAGATGGTGCTAAGGCTGGTCTGGATAGGGAATAAACATATGTCAGAATTTGTAAACCACACAGGTTGCTGAACCTTGGAACACATGGATCTGAATGGGTTGATGTTAAAACACTTTGAGCTGAAGCAGTTTTCGTTACAAGTTTGTGGTCTGCCTTTCTGGGACAGACAGTTATGTTATCCATTATAGGAAATTATGCTATAAACAGTGTTCCAATATACCATTAAAAAGACATGCAGCCATTGTTTTGCCTATTCCTAAGTTTTGCATATTTTTTCCTTAACAGAAGAGCTAGGCATTAGAGGTCTGGGAGCAACATGTTATGGTACATGGATGACAATCTGTAGATCCAACTCAGTGCCATTGGCAGCACAGAGCTAGGTTGAGAAGGATTTTGAGGCCATGCCTGGGGTCTTAAAGAAAAAAAATGCTATGATCTATTACAACATTCTTTTAGGTTTCTGTAGAATTGGAATGGTCTGTAGAAATTGGAAAGCTAAAAACTACATTTTCTAGATTCCCCTGAAGCTAGACTTTCAGATATGCTTTGGGTTCTGCCAGTCAGATGCCTTCAAGCCAGGAGGGCATGAAGCATCTCTGTATTGGCATGGATTGTGGCCCCAGACCCTGAGCTTCCCTGGTTGTGCCCTTCTGGAGCATGGCTGTGCATGTCTCTCTTGGACTCCATGAGGCAAACCAAGACCCTGCCATCAAATCCCCTTTGCTGGGCTTCCCTGGTGGTGCAGTGGTTGAGAGTCTGCCTGCCAATGCAGGGGGCACGGGTTTGTGCCCGGGTCCGGGAAGATCCCACATGCCGCGGAGCGGCTAGGCCCATGAGCCATGGCCACTGGGCCTGCGCATCCGGAGCCTGTGCTCCGCAACGGGAGAGGCCACAACAGTGAGAGGCCCGCGTATTGCAAAAAAAAAAAAAAAAAAAAAAAATCCCCTTTGTTATTTAAGTTAGTCCTACTTGGGCTCCTGTCACTTGCAACCCAGAGTCCTGAGTGATATATCTAATGGCACACAAAAATTTTCTCCTCAGCTTCAGGCCCTCACAAAACCCATCCACAACTCCCAGATTAAAGAGTCCTACTGTAAGGACTTTTATCATTTTACTCTGAGTTTATCTACACAATACTGAAAATCTAGTAGAAAGTTTACAAAATCTCTATCCGCATGGCTGTAGTCAAGTGATTATAAATAATGCTTTGGGGAGTTTCAGAAGAAAATTAGTCTTTTTCTCTTCCACTGATTCACCACAGTATTGGGTTGGCCAAAAAGTTCATTAGGGTTTTTCCATAAGCTGTTACGGAAAACCCGAACGAGATTTTTGGCCAACCCAATACCTAAAATCCGCCCTTAAGGGTATGTTTCTCAGTGTTAAACTGTGACATCTTATTTATTCTTTTTTTTCAACAAATAGGTACTATATCCCTATTACAGTGGACACTATACTACATAAAGGCGATAGACACGATTCATGCTGCCACGGAGATTTAAGTCAAGTGGGGGAGAAAGAGAAGTAAGCAGGGGGTCTCTTACTTAAATGTCCCTGATGTACCAAAATCTCACAGACAGTATGATAAGTGAAAGAAGCCAGATGCTGAGGAGTACACACTGTTTAATTCCATTTAAATGAAGTTCAAGAATGTGCAAAACTAACTGGTGGTTACCGAACTCACTAGAGTGGTTACTTCTGGGTTGCAGAGTGGTATTGACTGGGAAAGGAGCATAAGACTAGTTATCACACACAACTGTGTATGTGTTATACCTCAATTTAAAAAGTGTTTTTAAAAAGTCCTGTCATTTGGGGATTTCCCTGGCGGTCCAGTGGTTAGGACGCCACGCTCTCACTGCCGAGGGCCCGGGTTCAATCCCTGCTCGGGGAACTAAGATCTCATAAGCCACGTGGCACGGCCAAAAAAAAAAAAGTCCTGTCATGTGGAGAGGCTTTGGACTCTGGAGCGCAATTAGGGAAGAAATAAGACTCAAGAGAGACACCAATTTTATTTTCACATATATTGTGCCTTACCAACAAGTGCCTACAGTCAAAGGATCAAGGAAAAGCTAAGACAGGAAATAAAAATAAAAGTTGAGGCAAGAAGGACAGCCTTTACTGAAATATCAAAGTCAGATTGGAATTAAATTACAGGATCATCAGGGTCAGATAGGTAATCAGTCCACATAGAGGGACCAAGTTAGAGGTGCAGTGTGGGCTGGTAAAGTACCACCTAGAAGGACTTAGCCTGAAGGAGAAACTTTTGCATTGTAAGTTGTCTGGGCAGACATTTTCTTGGACGCGATGAGAGTGAGAAGGGCTTTTATGTTTTAAATTGAAGCATAATGAACTTTAATTGACATAAAATAAAACATATCAATCTTTTTTTTTTAGCTGCACCCCATGGCTTGTGGCATCTTAGTTCCCCAACCAGGGATCAAACCTGGGCCCTTGGCAGTGAAAACATGGTGTCCTAACCACTGGACCACCAGGGAATTCCCAAACATATCAATCTTAAGTATACAGTTCAATGGGTCTTGATAATTACATACCCATGTAGCCACCACTCAAATGAAGACATAGACTATATCCTTCATCCCAGAAAGTTTCCTTGTGCCTCTTTTTAGTCAGTCCCCATTCAATCCCCAATCCCCCTCCAACCACTTTCTAATTTTTATCACCCTAAGTTAGTTTTGCTTGTTCTAGAATTTTATTTACATGGAATCCAATAGAACAACTTCTTTCATTCAACTGTTTTTTTGTTTCTTTGTTTGTTTGTTTTTGTTTTTTTTTGCCACGCTGCGCAGCTTCAGGGATCTTAGTTCCCTGATCAGGGAATTGAACCCGGGCCCGGCAGTGAAAGTGCCGACTCCTAACCGCTGGACCGCCAGGGAGTTCCCCTCATTCAACATGGTTTTGAGATCTGTCCATGTTGTTGCAAGTGTCCTATTTATTTATTTCCTTTTTATTACTCAGTAGTATTCCACTGTATAAATATACTGTTAGTTGATAATCCATTCTACTGCTGATAGATATTTGAGCTGTTTCCAGTTTGGGGCTCTAGAAATAAATTTGCTATGAACATTTTTGTACAGTTTTTTGAACAGTCTTGAGAAAATACCTAAGAGTGGGATTCTTGGGTCCTAGAGTAGATGTATGTTTAACTTTATAAGGAACTGACAAAAAGTTCTCCAAAGTTGTCATACCATTTGACACTCCTACCAGCAGTTCAAGAAAATTCCAGTTGCTCCACATCCTTGCCAACAGTTGGTGCTGTCAGTCTTTTTTATTTTAGACACTGCAGTGATATCTCAGTTGGGTTTTCATTCCATTTCCATGATGACTAATGATGTTAAGCACCTTTTCATGTGCTTATTGGACATTCCTATGTCTTCTTTTGTGAAGTGTCTGTTTTTAGCGCCTTTGATCTGCCTTTTTTACAGCCTGCTTTATCCTTCCTAAATAAGAAGCAGTTAACCAGTTCGCTACCGGAAAGAGCTCTGTGATGAAACAGATCAATTCAAGCAGTAGATTTAACCAATATAGCTTTTTTATTTATTTTATTTTTATTTATTTTTTTATTTTATTATTATTATTATTTTTTTGCGGTATGCGGGCCTCTCACCACAAAACCCGTGTCCCCTGAATTGGCAGGTGGATTCTTAACCACTGTGCCACCGGGGAAGCCCACCAGTATAGCTTTTTTCTTTCTTTTTTTTGGTTTTCAATATAGCTTTTTATACTGGTCCAATTTCACTGCTAAAAAGCAAACACCGGGCTTCCCTGGTGGCGCAGTGGTTGAGAATCCGCCTGCTGATGCAGGGGACACGGGTTCGTGACCCGGTCCGGGAGGATCCCACATGCCGCGGAGCGGCTGGGCCCGTGAGCCATGGCCGCTGAGCCTGCGCGTCCGGAGCCTGTGCTCCGCAACGGGAGAGGCCACAACAGGGAGAGGCCCGCATACCGCAAAAAAAAAAAAAAGCAAATACCCTTGCTCAAGTAATAAATCGGTATGACTTCCCCAAAGTAAAATGCTGGCTCTAGTATTTTATTACCAACTCTGGGGTTTATGTATGTACTCTAAATAAACAGTTCCACCACAAGCACAAAAACTGGAGGCCATGGCCTATTATAAATAAATTATGCTTTTAAAAACCTATCTATTTGCTTTTAAATAACTCTGGCTGGGTGAACATTGTAAATCATAAGTACTTCTATTCCCTCAGAATGAGGTTGAGGCAATATATATATATATACAAAATCAGTGAGTCTTAAAAAGGCTTTAGAATGGTTGGCATAAAATAAACTGTAGGTTCTCATTACAGAATTAACAGAAACTTTTATTTTCACCCACTACAAAGTGTTTCAATAAAGATCAAAATCTTACAGAAAGGAAATTTTAGATTTCTGAGGTAGGTTTACACCAATTTATCTAACTTATCTAATGTTAGACATCACTAGCAACGCCATATTCATCTTAAGGCTAAATCAGTTTGAATGCTTGATTATTCCGTCTTTGCCAATGAAGGCTCATTAACTGGTACTTTTATGTGCTGTAAGGAACTTAATATTACTGACTGTAATCATAAATGTGATGGTAGGGTGTGGTACAACGGTCATCAGTTATGTCTCATTCCACTTAAACCTGACCCCCAAAATAATCTCTTTTCTTCCTATCTATCTATTGCACTACGCTCACGTTACAACCTTTCAAAGATTTCTGATTTTTGCCTGCCACTTTACATTTGGTCTTGTCATTTTCTGTGCTTATGAGTACTGATGCCAATGTGTTCCTGTTTCACAAAAGCAACTTGCTTTATCTTGAGTAGTTTTGTCATATTATACTGAGTCACCTAGACCAATGCTTCTCAAACCTTCATGTGCATAGGAATTATCTGGAGATCTTTTTAAAATGCAGATTCTGACCGAGTAGGTCTGCAGTAGAGCAAAAGGTTCTGAATGAATGAAACACAGAAGCCCACACCTCTCTTTGGGGCCTAGAGACTGGAACTCAGAACACAGAACCTGGCTGGATCTAATAGAATCAAGAAGAATGTTGTCTTAGCAGTTCAGGTTATCTTTCTAATAAGTCCACAACATAAAAATCAGATAAGATACAAAGCAGTACATAAATTAATGTGTCAACGACCATATGATCCAGCAATCCCACTCTTGGGCTATATCCGGAGAAAACCATAATTCGAAAAGATACATGCACCCCAAAGTTCATTGCAACACTATTTACAATAACCAAGACATGGAAGCAGCCTAAATGTCCATCAACAGATGAATGGATAAAAAACAATGAAATAATGCCATTTGCAGCAACACGGATGGACCTAGCGATTATCATACTAAGTGAAGTAAGTCAGTCAGAGAAAGACAAATATCATATGATATCACTTATATGTGGAATCTAAAAAAAAATGATACAAATGAACTTATTTACAAAACAGAAACAGACTCACAGACTTCGAAAACAAACTTACGGTTACTAAAGGGGAAACGTGGAGGGGGGATAAATTGGAAGTTTTGGATTAACATATACACCCTACTATATATAATATAGATAATCAACAAGGACCCACTGATAGCACAGGGAAACTGTACTCAATATTCTGTAATAACCTATATGGGAAAAGAGTCTGAAAAAGAACAGATATATGTATATGTATAACTGAATCACTTAGCTGTACACCTGAAACTAACACAACATTGTAAATCAACTATACTTCAATATAAAATAAAAATTAAATTTTAATTAATTAATTAATGTGTCAATAAATTGCTCAGTTACAAAAGGATGTTAAAAAAGCCACCTTTGGTGGCGCAGTGGTTGAGAGTCCGCCTGCCGATGCAGGGAACACGGGTTCATGCCCCGGTCCGGGAAGATCCCACATGCCGCAGAGTGGCTGGGCCCGTGAGCCATGGCCGCTGAGCCTGCGCGTCTGGAGCCTGTGCTCCGCAACGGGAGAGGCCACAACAGTGAGAGGCCCGCGTACTGCAAAAAAAAAAAATAAATAATAAATAAATAAATAAAAGCCACCTTTGGGAGTTCCCTGGTGGTCTAGTGGTTAGGATTTGGCGCTTTCACTGCTGTGGCCCGGGTTCAATCCCTAGTCAGGGAACTGGGATCCTGCAAGCCACGTGGCCAAAAACAAAAAAAGCCACCATCACATGTGTGTGTGGAGGAAGGGTGCTGGGGGGGATCCTGGAAAACATTAAGGTATTTCTAGAAGTTAAAAATAAACAAAGAAACAACATAAAATAAAACACAACCTCCTACCAAAACAACGTATTGCTTTATCTCCTTAGTTCAATTTAAAAGACTTTTTAAAAACGTTCTTCAATGTTCTATGGGATAAGGAAGTTAGTGACCAAATTCTAGTTTGTTTTAAAGACTGTCACCAAAGAAAATGTTAGCCTTGCAAAGCCTACCTCAGCAAACCACAAGCTGAAATGCAAAAAGAAATGAGAACTAAGCAATTTGGAGTGTTAAAAATAGAAATTATAACCAGTAATAATATCACACTGTTTCCTGGGCTTTTCATTTCCATTCTTTCAGGAACACAGGTATGAAAAATATTTAAGCTGTTAAAATCTTTTGAGATGACTGATTTTCCGAGTTTAAGTGTTACAACTCTTAGTGGGCACCCACTCTAAAGGAAGTTGACAAAGTTTTAAGTTTTCCACCTAATTATTTTTACATTTAATATGTCACATCAAGCTGAGTTTTGTCTCTGTTAGGGCTACAAAGCTATATACGTTTGCTTTCAGTATAAGTAATAGCAGGTTTTTCCCCACAAAGTTTGCTATGAAGTTTTCAGAATTTCAAGTTTGTTATATTATGAAGTAAATAAAATGAAATATATACAATTTGAAAACATGTTTGAGTTAGTCTCTTTATTTTTTTATAAATTTATTTATTTTATTTATTTACTGTGGCTGCACTGGGTCTTCGTTGCTGTGCACGGGCCCTCCCTAGCTGCAGCGAGCAGGCGCCCCTCACTGCGGTGGCTTCTCCTGCTGCAGAGCATGGACTCCAGGCATGCGGGCCTCAGCAGCCGTGGCGTATGGGCTCAGTTGCTCCACGGCATGTGGGATCTTCCCGGACCAGGGCTCGAACCCATGTCCCCTGCATTGGCAGGCAGATTCTTAAACACTGAGCCACCAGAGGAGGGACCAGGGAAGTCCCTCCTCACCAGCATTCGTTATCTCTTGTGTTTTTGATGATAGCCATTCTAACAGGTGTGAGGTGACAACTCATAGTGGTTTTGCTTTGCATTTCTCAGATGATTAATGATGTTGAGCACCTTTTCATCTACTTGTATGTTTTCTAAAAATGTACATTAAAAAAACTTATCCAAACATTCACCATCCAATAATTGCTGGCTAAGAGACTCTAGAGATATAAATACAAGAAAGACGTAGTCTCTATAAAATAGATAACCAACAAGGACCTAAGTGCTCTAGAGCCTGTGAGCCACAACTACTGAGCCCGGGAGCCAGAACTACTGAGCCCATGTGCCACAACTACTGAGCCCATGTGCCACAACTACTGAAGCCCGCGAGCCTAGAGCCCATGCTCTGCAACAAGAGAAGTCACCACAATGAAGAGTAAACCCCGCTCGCCGCAACTAGAGGAAGCCTGCGTGCAGCAATGAAGACCCAACACAGCCATAAATAAATAAATAAATAAAATTTATATTAAAGAAATAGACTACTGCAATAGAGGAAAGAGACCTCAGTATAGAATGGGGTTAATTCTGAATACAGCATGGGCAACTGGGAATCTATAGCCAAGGAGCAGTCTGGGGGCCAGTGGATAGAAAATGACTAAGAAGAAACAGCAGGGTTAAGGGAAATTCTAGCTAAACCCACCTAACAGGATTCTTTGCTGAAGACAAGCCTGCATAATCAGACATTACCTGAGGGATGGTGGGGGATGCGGAACCGATCACTTATCAAGGGGGACCAGATACAGAGGATGAGGGGTTCTAGTTAAACTAACAAAGCAGGGTTTCTGCTAAAGCTGGATTTTCCAGGAAGTGCACAGATGGGCCTAGGAGAAGGTTCAGGAGCCTGACGAAAGTTGGGTCAAGCAAAGAATCTTCGTCACCATTAACAGGGAATTCACATAATATTGTTCCAGTTTACAGATGAGTATCCCAAGACTCAGGGATTTTAAGAAACTTGCTCTAGAGCCCCATGGATATGCAAACATCAGAGAATGGAAATAGAATATCAGGGCAGTGTGGATGGGGTTCCTTAGTTTATAGAAGAAAAATCAAATGAAGTAGCAAGAAGGGTAGTACGTCATTACAAGAGCTTTCTTGTAAATCTCAAATACAACCTCTTCTCATATCTCTACCACTGCCACCCCAGTCCAAACCACAGTGCCACTTAGCGGGATGACCACAGTCCCGCAACCCCACCCACGCTCCTCCACAGTCCACGTTTCACATGTCTCCCAAATATTTTAGCAATCTTCATGCTCCTTTGATTCATCTGGCAGACAAGGGAACCCGTAGATAATTCTGGTCAACCTCCTCTCACAACCCATTAGTCCAGCACCCTCAACCCACCCCCAAGCACACAAGGGAAAAAAGAACTAAAAGTACATGAGCCCAAGCTGACCTGTTCACCACCTGTAGGCCCTGGGCCTTGCCCATGCCTGGATGGGCAAGGCATCCTGACATTGTCTCAGCCACCTTAGACAGTCTCCCTCACTCTTTTTGCTCAATTCCCAGTCTGCCAGATGGAGGGAAAAAAAGCTGCATTTCCGTTTTCATCCCATCTTGAGTATCTGCTATGGAACAGGTGACATGGTATTTCCCAGGGACAGGATGGTGAACCAGACACATATGGTCCCAGTATTCTGGAGCTTACATTCTAAGGAGGGATACTGGCAAACCAAGTCAATAAACAAATACAGAGAAAGTTCACACGGCGTGATAAGCACTAGGAAGAAGACAGGGTGTTAGAATAGAGAACAGTAGGGAGGGGGCCAACTTAGATTGGGTGGTTGGCAAAAGTCTCCCTGGGAAAATGACATTTAAGTTGAGACCAAAGGCAGGGTGGGGCTCGGGCATGAAGAGACAGAAAGGGAACAATAAGTTCAAAGGCTCTGAGGCGGAACAAAGAATTGGCAAGTTCAATAGACTGAAGGAAGACCAAAATGTTCTCGGTGCACAGTGAGCATGAAATGTGCTTGAGCGATTATCAGGAGTCCAGTTCGATAAGGCCTTAGAGACTAAGGTAAGGAGTCTGGATTTTATTCCAGGTACAATGGGAAGATATTGAAGAGTTAAGTAGGGAAGAGAAATAATCAAATATTTCTTAATAGTTTGTGGGAAATAGATTGGAATGGTTAAGGGTGACAGTGGAAGACCAAGTAGGAGGCTGTGGCTCGGGTCAGGTGAGAGATAATGGTGGCTGAGACTGGGCTGGTGGCCGTGAAAGATGGATCTAAAGATACATCGTAGGGCTTCCCTGGTGGCGCAGTGGTTGAGAGTCCGCCTGCCGATGCAGGGGACACGGGTTCGTGCCCCGGTCCGGGAAGATCCCACATGCCGCGGGGCGGCTGGGCCCGTGAGCCATGGCCGCTGAGTCTGCGCGTCCGGAGCCTGTGCTCCGCAACGGGAGAGGCCACGACAGTGAGAGGCCTGCGTACCGCAAAAAGAAAAAAAAAAATTAAAATATATTGTAGAGAAAGAATCAAAGGAAATTGCTTTAAAAAATCCACTTTTATCAAATAGCAATAGATTCATTTGTTTTGTTAATAATAAAAAATTAAATATCCTTAGACCAAAATGGCAAAAAACATATGTAAAGAGTATTATAGGGCTTCCCTGGTGGCACAGTGGTTAAGAATCTGCCTGCCAATGCAGGGGACACGGGTTCGAGCCCTGGTCTGGGAAGATCCCACTTGCCTCGGAGCAACTAAGCCCGTGCGCCACAACTACTGAACCTGTGCTCTAGAGCCCATGAGCCACAACTACTGAGCCTGTGTGCCACAACTACTGAAGCCTGCGTGCCCAGAGCGATGATCCCAACAAGAGAAGCCACTGCAATGAGAAGCCTGCGCACCGCAACGAACAGTAGCCCCTGCTTGCCGCAATCAGAGAAAGCCCGTGCACAGCAATGAAGACCAAACTCAACCAAAAATAAAATTAAATTAAATAAATTTATTTGAAAAAGAATATTCTAGAAAGAAAAGTTATATTTGCGATTTGTGATTTAAATTTAAATAAATTATTCTGAAGGTACTTAGATAAAATATTTTTTAAAACATTTGAACCTTTGTATGTATAAGTGCCACCAGATTTGGAAAAACACATCATTTTAATTCATCTGAAACAGAAAAAAAAGTTATAGTCAGGCACATAATTGGATGACTGATGACTCACAAAGTGTTTACTCATTTAAAAACATTTTTTAAAAGAAATTGCTGATGGAGTAGATGAAGAAAGTAGAATCAAGAATGGCTCCAAGGTTTCTAGTTGAACAGTCAGTTGGTCGGTATTGACTTTGAATGAGATAAGGACAACTGAGCAGGGCATGAAGTAAAGTTGTACAGAGGGATTAGAAGTTCAGTTCTGGACATGTTAAGTTGGAGATGGGCTTAGTCTTCTTGACTCTGGATTAGGTAAACACAAGATGGTTCTTGATGAAAATAAATGTGTCTTAAATTGACACAACAACAAACTGTGATCTAATAACAGAGGGAAATTTGTATAACGCTTTCCAAAAATGAAAGCACCCAGAACAGCTGTGATTCTTAGAGAATTTATTTGAAACTTGCAACTAATAACATTATGAGGTAGGTACAGGATTATTGCTCTCTTATAGATGAGTAAACAAAAGGAATGGAAAGTTTAAAAACCTCATCCAGGGCTTCCCTAGTGGCGCAGTGGTTAAGAATCTGCCTGCCAATGCAGGGGACATGGGTTCGATCCCTGGTCCGGGAAGATTCCACATGCCGCGGAGCAACGGAGCCCATGCGCCACAACTAGTGAGCCAGCGCTCTAGAGCCTGCGAGCCACAACTACTGAAGCCCACACACCTAGAGCCCGTGCTCCGCAACAAGAGAAGCCACTGCAATGAGAAGACCGCGCACCACAAAGAAGAGTAGCCCCCGCTTGCCACAACCAGAGAAAGTCTGCGCGCAGCAATAAAAACCCAACACAGGCAAAAAAAAAAAAAAAGTCATCCAAACTACACAGCTAATAATGGTAAGAGTTAGGATGATGTAAATTGCAATAATTTATGGTAAATATACAAAAAGATTACCTTATTATTCTATGACCTTGTGTCAGAGAGTATTTTTCCCCAGCTCCAAACCTGTCTGTCCTGTGCATATCGTGGCTGATGGTGCCAGGGGCTTGGAATGCTGCAAACCACTTCTCTACCAGTAGGGGGAGCTAAAGAGACTGTACATGAACAAGGAGGAGACTTGCTCTCCCTATCTGCTTCCTACACCTTGGTAGCAGCAGCTCCTTCCCACAGCAGCAACTGAATCCAGTTTGCTGCTTTTCCAATATTTGCAGAACCAGCTTCATTGTCGCTGCACCTCAATTCCCAATAGAGCAGCCACAGTTGGCGACGCCCCTCTCCCCTGAGGCCTGGGTCCCAGTCCCCTTCTCTAAGTTTCTCAGTTTCAGTAATTCCAACCTCTTCATTTTGTTCACTCAGCCATGACACCTCAGAGTTCTCTTTTTATCCTTTCATAGTTAACAATTCTTTATATTACATTCTTTTTAAAAATCGTAACCTCTTATAACCGTTTATTTTAGTAGTGAATAGAAAGTTATAGGATGTCCCTTAACAGTGATCTTCCTAGGTTGGCTTAAGGCTAAAGGGATAATTGCAATTTTTCAAGAATTTTTTTTATATAAAAACTTTCTTTTGCCCAACTGATATAATGCAACTCAATTTGGATTCCATACATAGGGAGAGTCCTCTCCCAGGTGACCTTTTTTTCCCTCCAGAATTTATTTATTTTGCATAACTGAAACTTTGCACCCCTTGACCAAAACCTCCCCATTTCCCCTTCCCCCTAATTCCTGGCAACCACCATTCTACTCTCTGCTTCTACGTATTTGACTACTTTAGATCCCATGCAATATCTGTCTTCTGTTTCAATAACTGGTGTGATTTTTGTCTCCTAACTGCCCCTGGTTGATATAGGCCTGAAAGATGAAAATTACCAGCCAATGTCGCTTATGAATACAGATACTAAATCCTAAATAAAATTTTAGTAAACTCAGAAACAAAACTGTTAGAGGCATAGCCTGTGGCCATGGAATGGATCAGCATGGTGGAGCAGGCCTAATTAGCTAAATCATTCATTTAATACTATATTCTTATGAAGCACTGCCTATACATCCAAGACGAAGTCAGGAACAGACCACAAGACTGGGAGAAGACGTTTGCAAATCAGATATCAGATAAGGAATTTGTATCTAGAATACATAAATAACTCTTACAGCTCAATAAGAAGTCAGATAACCCAATTTAGAAATGGGCAGAAGATGTGAATAGACATCTCATCAAAGGAGATAAATGAATGGCCAATAAACACATGAAAAGATGCTCAACATCATTAGGGAAACACAAATTAAAACCACAAGGACATGCCACTTCATACCCCTCAGAAAAGCTATAATCAGAAAGATAGGGCTTCCCTGGTGGCGCAGTGGTTGAGAATCTGCCTGCCAATGCAGGGGACACAGGTTCGAGCCCTGGTCTGGGAAGATCCCACATGCCGCGGAGCAACTGGGCCCGTGAGCCACAACTACTGAGCCTGCGCGTCTGGAGCCTGTGCTCTGCAACAAGAGAGGCCGCGATAGTGAGCGGTCCACGCACCGCAATGAAGAGTGGTCCCCGCTCGCCGCAACTAGACAAAGCCCTGCACAGAAACGAAGATCCAACACAGCCAAAAATAAAAATTAATTAATTAATTAATTAATTAATTTAAAAAAAAAAAAGAAAGATAGAGGGACTTCCCGACTGGTCCAGTGGGTGGGACTCCGTGCTCCCAATGCAGGGGGCCTGGATTTGATCCCTGGTCAGGGAACTGGATCCTGCATGCATGCCGTGACTAAGAGTTCGCATGCTGCAACTAAAGATCCTGCATGCCACAAGAAGGATCCCATGTGCCGCAGCTGAGACCCGGGGCAGCCAGGATAAATGAATAAATAAATACTTAAAAAAAAGCGAAAAGAGTGATAGATAATGACAAATGTTGGTGAGAACATGGAGAAGCTCGTTGCCTCATAGATTGCTGGTGAGGATGTAAAATGGTGCAGCCACTTTGGAAAATAGTTTGGCAGTTTATTTAAAGTTAAACATAAATTTACCATATGACCCAGCAATTCCACTCCTTGGTGTGTACCTGAAAGAATTAAAACACGTCTATACCGGGCTTCCCTGGTGACACAGTGGTTGAGAGTCTGCCTGACAATGCAGGAGACACGGGTTCGTGCCACGGTCCGGGAAGATCCCACATGCCGCAGAGCGCCTGGGCCCGTGAGCCATGACCGCTGAGCCTGCGCGTCCAGAGCCTGTGCTCCGCAACGGGAGAGGCCACAACAGTGAGAGGCCCGTGTACCACCAAAAACAAAAACAAACAAAACAAAAAAAAAAACACGTCTATACCCAGACTTGTATTCAAATGTTCATAGCAGCATTATTCATAATAGGCCCAATATGGAAACAACCCAAATGTCCACCAACTGGTGAATGAAGAGACAAAATACAGTATTCTGAGGTACAGTTCACTGAAGAAAGCTGGATAAATGATTGGTTCTTTCCCTTTATTTACCAGCCTTAAAAATAATCTTTTGATTTTCTAACGTTCACCAAAGATGAACAATGAAATTTTGTGTTGCTTTTTCTTTCAAGTAATTGTGATGAGCTTATTGATTGATGAATATTTGATGTGTTTAGTTTCTATTCTTAATTTTTTTTTGTTTTGGCCATACCACGTGGCATGTGCGATCTTCGTTCCCCAACCAGGGATCGAACCGGCACCCCCTGCAGTGGAAGTGTAGAGTCTTAACCACTGGACCACCAGGGAAGTCTCTCTATTCTTAATATTTTCAAATTGATACATATTGATGTAGAATACAGAAAAAACTCATCCCTAATCATTTGCATGCATATGCATATATGCATATATCAAAGTCATTCATAACCACATGAACCTCTGTTGACATTTTGGTTTGTTTCCTTCTGGCCTTATTTCTATGCATATATTGATAGTTTTACTGGGTGAGAATGTACTAGATTCCAAATATTTCAGCATTTCTTCAGCAAAAATGTGAACACTGCCATTGCTAGTGAGCAATAGGGAAAGGTCTAAAGGCCAGTCTCTGGCCTTCCAAGAGCTCAGTGCAGTAGTCCTATTAACTTAACTTGACAACTGTACGCAGTCATTATCAATCCTGTGTTTCAAAGGCTTCAAGATGGCAGAAGAGTAAGACGTGGAGATCACCTTCCTCCCCACAAATACATCAGAGATACATCTACACGTGGAACAACCCCTACAGAACACCTACTGAATGCTGGCAGAAGACCTCAGACCTTCCAAAAGGCAAGAAACTCCCCACGTACCTGGGCAAGGCAAAAGAAAAAAGAAAAAACAGAGACAAAAGAATAGGGACGGGACCTGCACCAGTGGGAGGGAGCTGTGAAGGAGGAAATGTTTCCACACACTAGGAAGCCCCTTCGCGGGCGGAGATGGTGGGTGGTGGAGGGGGGATGCTTTGGAGCCACGGAGGAGAGCGCAGCCACAGGGGTGCAGAGGGCACAGCAGAGAGATTCCCACACAGAGTGCCGGAGCCCGAGAGGCTTGTCTGCTCACTCGCCGGGGCAGGGCGGGCGGGGGCTGGG
>NW_020172727.1:754201-762089 GCF_003031525.2 Neophocaena asiaeorientalis asiaeorientalis
GAAGAGGCAAGAGACTTTTTCTTCCCTCTTTGTTTCCCGGTGCGCGAGGAGAGAGGATTCAGAGCGCTGCTTAAAGGAGCTCCAGAGACGGGCACCAGCAGTGGCTAACAGTGTGGACCCCAGATATGGGCATGAGACACTAAGGCTGCTGCTGCCGCCACCAAGAAGCCTGTGTGCGAGCACAGGTCACTGTCCACACCTCCATAAAACCTGAATAGACAACGAATGATCCCAAATTGAGGAGGTGGACTTTGGGAGCAACGATATATATTTTTTTCCCGTTATTCTCTTTTCGTGAGTGTGTAGGTGTATGCTTCTGTGTGTGATTTTGTCTCTATAGCGTTGCTTTTACCATTTGTCCTAGGGTTCTGTCTGTCCGTTTTGTTTTGTTTTTTTCTTTTTTTTAGTATAGTTTTTAGCACTTGTTATCATTGGTGGATTTGTCTTTTTGGTTTGGTTGCTCTCTTCTTTCTTCTTTTTATTTTTAAAATTTGTTTTAATATTTTTTATTTTTTAAATAACTTATTTCATTTCATTTCATTTTATCTTTTTCGTTCTTTCTTTCTTTCTTTCCTTCTCCCTTTTATTCTGAGGCGTGTGGATAACAGGCACTTGGTGCTCCAGCCAGGCGTCAGGCCTGTGCCTCTGAGGCGGGAGAGCCAAGTTCAGGATATTGGTCCACCAGAGACCTCCCCATTCCATGTAATATCAAACACCAAAAATCTCCCAGAGATCTCCATCTCAATGCCAAGACCCAGCTCCACTCAACGACCAGCAAGCTACAGTGCTGGACACCCTATGCCAAACAACTAATGGTAATAGGAACACACATATAGATAATTACCTTAAATGTAAATGGATTAAATGCTCCAAACAAAAGACATAAACTAGTTGAATGGATACAAAAACAAGACCCGTGTATATGCTCTCTACAAGAGACCCACTTCAGACCTAGGGACACATACAGACTGAAAGTGAGGAGATGGAAAAAGATATTCCATGCAAATAGAAATCAAAAGAAAGCTGGAGTAGCAATTCTCATATCAGACAAAATAGACTTAAAAACAAAGACTATTACAAGAGACAAAGAGGGACACTACATAATGATCAAGGGATCAATCCAAGAAGAAGATATAACAATTGTAAATATTTATGCACCCAACATAGGAGCACCTCAATACATAAGGCAAATGCTAACAGCCATAAAAGGGGAAATAGACAGTAACACAATCATAGTAGGGGAGTTCAGCACCACACTTTCACCAATGACAGATCATGCAAAATGAATATAAATAAGGAAGCACAAGCTTTAAATGATACATTAAACAAGATGGACTTAATTGATATTTATAGGACATTCCATCCAAAAACAACAGAATACACATTCTTCTCAAGTGCTCATGGAACATTCCTAGGATAGATCACATGTTGGGTCACAAATCAAGCCTCGGTAAATTTAAGAAAATTGAAATCATACCAAGTATTTTTCGGACCACAACGCTATGAGACTAGATATCAATTAGAGGAAAAAATCTGTAAAAAGTACAAACACATGGAGGCTAAACAATACACTACGAAATAACCAAGAGATCACTGAAGAAATCAGAGAGGAAATCATAAAATACCTAAAGACAAATGACAATGAAAACACGACCACCCCCAGCCTACAGGATGCAGCAAAAGCAGTTCTAAGAGGGAAGTTTACAGCAATACAATCCTACCTTAAGAAACAAGAAACATCTCAAATAAACAACCTAACCTTACACCTGAAACAAGAAACTACCAAACTCTTAGAGGAAAACATAGGCAGAACACTCTATAACATAAATCACAGCAAGATCCTCTCTGACCACCCCCTAGAGCAATGGAAATAAAAACAAAAAAAAAACAAATAGGACCTAATGAAACTTAAAAGCTTTTGCACAGCCAAGGAAACCATAAACAAGATGAAAAGACAACCCTCAGAATGGGAGAAAATATTTGCAAATGAAACAACTGACAAAGGATTAATCTCCAAAATTTACAAGAGCTAACACATATATATGGAATATTTTTTAAAAATGGTCATGAAGAACCTAGGGGCAAGACGGGAACAAAGACGCTGACCTACTAGAGAATGGACTTGAGGACACGGGGAGGGGGAAGGGTAACCTGGGACAAAGTGAGAGAGTGGTATGGACATATATACACTACCAAATGTAAAATATGTAGATAGCTAGTGGGAAGCAGTCGCATAGCTTAGGGAGATCAGCTCTGTGCTTTGTGACCAAGTAGAGGGTGGGATAGGGAGGGTGGGAGGGAGGGACACGCAAGAGGGAAGAGATATGGGGATATATGTATATGTGTAGCTGATTCACTTTGTTATAAAGCAGAAACTAACACACCATTGTAAAGCAATTATACTCCAATAAACATGTTTTTAAAAAAATCCTGTGCTTCCCGAGTCTGCAGTCTAACAAGGAAGAAAATATGAATATAAATAACTGTAATTCAATATAAAAATATTAAGTGGCATGAAAGGAAAATTCTATGGGTGAGATGACTTCTACTGATCATGTTGCCTTCCTAGGTTGCCACCTTCCCAAGCTGAGTCACCTCTGCTCTGTGGCTTCTCTTAAGATGTTACTATGATTATCTAAAAACAGAGGACTCTAGATCAGTTCTTCTCCTTGGTCACGCATTAGAATCACCTGAGGTGCTTTTAAAGCTCTCAGGCTGCACCACAGTCCAATTAAATCCAAATTTGGAGGGAGAGACCCAAGCATCAACATTTTTAAAAAATTCCCCAGATGATTCCACTGTGCAGCCGAGGTTGAGAATTGCCAAATGACTTCTGTATCCAAAGTCCTATGCCAAATTCTATGAAGTGCTATAAAAAAAAACATAAAATACATGTCTGTATATCGAGGCACTTCACTTTTTAATAACATGCTATTCTTACGTCACATCATTTTTCCTCGTGCATTTCTGTCCATTCAAGCAATTAAAGATAAACAGGTTAGCCATTTGAACTCATAACTATTTGTACCTTATTAATTGCCCAGTCTAACAGAACTAGTGAACTTAAGATGCAAATGGGAACTGCAAGTTCAAAGCCATGAAAAAGTTAATGATTTATCCTCCCCCCTGTTGTTGCAGAAAGATGACTATTTGATAACCCTCATGTTTATTTTGGAAGCAAAGGAGATGCCTGCTATAAAGAATGATCCCAATCTCCATTCTAGACTCCATCTAGAAGTCTAGAATTGTAGCTGCCTTTCTTAAAAATTGAAGTATAGCTGATTTACAACATTGTGTTAGTTTCAGGTATACAGCAAAGTGATTCAGTTATACATAAATATTTTTTCAGATTATTTTCCATTATAGGTTATTACAGGATACTGAACGTAGTTCCCTGTGCTATACAGTAGTACCTTGTTGTTTATCTATTTTATAGATAGTAGTATGTGTCTGCTAATCCCAAACTCCTAGTTTATCCCTCCCCTTCCCCCTTTCCTCTTTGGTAACCATAAGTTTGTTTTTTATGTCTATGGGTCTGTTTTCTGTTTTGTATATAGATTCATTAGTATTTTTTTAGATTCCACATATAAGTTACTTCAAATAATATTGTCTTTCTCATTTTGACTTACTTCACTCAGTATTATAATCTGTATGTACATCCATGTTGCTGCAAAGGGCAAATTTCATTCTTTCTACGGCTGTAGCTGCCTTTTTAAAAAAGTTTTTGGGGTGTGCTCAGAGCAGGGGGCCTGAAGAAATGGCTCCTCTGTTTACAGCACACCCAACAGGAATCTGGGTTCATTGTAACAAGGGGCACAAAACTTGTGGCCTTCCTATGAACAAATACCCAACACGTCCCCCTGTACCAGTGGGACAGGGCTCAACTTTGGAAGAAAAGCTACAGTATTTAGTGGCGGAGTTTGCCACCTAGAGCCTGTCCGGTCCATGCATGCGTGGGCCATGAGTGGTCTTACAGACATAAAGGCTTTGAACCTCTCTCTTCAAGGAAAAAAAAGAAAAACAGATTCCAACTATACGCCATTCTGGAAAAGCAAAACTATGGAGACAATAAAAAGATCAATGGTTGCCAGGAGTTTGGGGGGAGAGGGGAGATGAAAACACAGAGTACAGAAGTTTTTATGAGTAGTGAAAATGCTTTGTATGACATTATAATGATGGATATATGTCATTACACTTTTGTCCAAACCCATAGAATGTTCAACACTATTCACTTCATTAAAGTGAACCCTAAGAGGAAAAAAAAAGCTTTTATTGTGAAATAATTTCAATCTTACCTAAAAGTTGCAAAAACAGTACAAACACATGCCATATATCCCCTTCATGCCATTTCATCAACTGTTAACATTAATGTCCATATAATACTATTATCCAATCTACAGTTCATAATCACATTTTTCCCACTGTCTCAATAATGTTCTTTCTAGCACTCTTTTCCGGTCCAAGACCCAATCCAAGAGTATTACACATGGCCTTTAGTTGTCATGTCTCTCCTGTCTCCTTTCATCTGAAATAGTTCCATGGCCTTCTTTGCTTTCCTTGACATTGACAGCTGTGAAGAATACAGGCCACTTGTGTTATGGAAGATCCCTCAGTCTGGCTTTGTGTCCGGTTTTCTCACGATTAAACTGAGTTCCATGTTTTTGTTTTTGGCCACGCTGTGAGGCTTGCAGGATCTCAGCTCCCCAACCAGGGGTTGAACCCAGGCCATGGTAGTGAAAGTCCAGGATACTAACCACTAGGCAACCAGGGAACTCTCTGAGTTTCTTGGTTTTAGGTGGGGACACCAAGTAAGAGATCCTGTGTCCCCCTCAGGGTACCACATAAGGAGGCTCATGAAGTCAGCTTGTTCCATCACTGGTGAGGTTAACTTTGATCACTTGGTGTCTGCCCGTTTCCTCCATTGTCAAGTTACTAATTTTCCCCTTGTAATGTCATTTTGGGGGACGTGCAAGGTTGGGACTAAGATGAGGTGAGCAAGGCACTTAGGGCACAAAATGTTAAGGAGACACTCACTTTCAGAGGGATGAAAGCACTGGTCCAGCCCCTGATAGGGAGATCCAATTGTCCCTTTTCTGCAGTGAAAGCTCAGAGTCCTAACCACTGGACCACGAGGGAATTCCCCGACTGTAGCTTTTCAAAAACACCTTTGAGGGACTTCACTGGTGGTGCAGCGGTTAAGAATCCGCCTGCCAATTCAGGGACACGGGTTCGAACCCTGGGCCGGGAAGACCCCACATGCCGCGGAGCAGCTAAGCCTGTGTGCCACAACTACTGAGCCTGTGCACTAGAGCCCCCGAGCCACAACTACTGAGCCTGTGCACTACAGCCCCCGAGCCACAACTACTGAGCCTGCGTGCCACAACTACTGAAGCCCATGCACCTATAGCCTGTGCTCTGCAACAAGAGAAGCCACCGCAATGAGAAGCCTGCGCACTGCAACGAAGAGTAGCCCCTGCTTGCTGCAACTAGAGAAAGCCCGCGCACAGCAACGAAGACCCAATGTAGCCAAAAATAAATCAATCAATAAATTTATTTTTAAAAAACACCTTTGAATTGCATAAGCAATTCCTCTGTCATCTCTTGGGAGGTTCAGGAGGCAATCCTGCAAACTTAAAATTATGATATCAAATTTGAAAAATAAAACAAATCAAATTCTGACATCAAATTTAGTCTCAATGAGAAGAGGAATCCAGGTGGATAGGGATAAAAACAGCAAAAGCAAAGCAAGTGGGGAGGGACTTCCCTGGTGGTGCAGTGGTTAAGAATCCTCCTGCCAGTGCAGGGAACACGGGTTGGAGCCCTGGTCCGGGAAGATCCCACATGCCACAGAGCAACTAAGCCCGTGCACCACCACTACTGAGCCTGTGCTCTAGAGCCCGCGAGCCACAACTACTGAAGCCCGCGTGCCTAGAGCCCGTGCTCAGCAACGGGAGAAGCCACCGCAATGAGAAGGCCATGCACCGCAAGGAAGAGTAGCCCCCGCTCGCCGCAACTAGAGAAAGCCCGCGCACAGCAATGAGGACCCAACGCAGCCAAAAATAAATAAATAATTAAAAAAAAAAAAAAGCAAGTGGGAAAGGGGATGTTGAGAAAACGTCACTGGTGCTGGGAGCAGAGGGTGTGGGCCAGGATTACTGTGTGGGACCCCGTGTTGGTCTCCCTGAGTCTGTCCTAACACAAACACCTGGCGTGCCTTCAAAACTCCAAGGGCCGTCATGTGGATCCTCCTCTCTAGGAGTGACAGGCTAATTGCTCACCAGGCGGAGCAGTAGCCGCCCCCACTCATCTCTCAGACCTCATCTCCCAGCCTCTGCCACGGCTCAGCTGCTCTGCTACGACAAAGCCATCACCTCCACCTTTCTGGCCTCAGGGACTCCGTGCTAGTTCCCGGGCCTGGACATTATGTCCCAGATCGCCATGTGGCTCCCTCCCTCCCCTCCTGCAGATTTTCTTTATTTCCTTTTTCTTTTTTTTTTAAAGACTAAGGATAGAGCTTACTTTATTTTTTTTTAATATTTATTTGTTATTTATTTATTTTTAGCTGCACTGGGTCTTAGTTGTGCCATGCAAACTCTTAGTTACGGCATGCATGCAGGATCTAGTTCCCCGACCAGGGATGGAACCCAGGCCCCCTGCACTGGGAGCTTGGAGTCTTACCTGCTGAACCACCAGGGAAGTGCCCCCTCCTGCAGACTTCTGCTCAACCTGGTCAGCGAGACCTTCTCTGAGCAAAGCCAAAGTTCCTGCCCACTCACTCCTACTCCCTACCTGCCTCCTCTGCTTCACTTTTCTCCAGAGCACTTCGGACCACGTACTTACAAACGTGTAACAGGACGGGTTTATTGTGAAGCTAATAAAGCTTAAGGAAAGATCCTAACAACGTTTTTACACGGCTACATGTTGATACTTGCAAAAGTAAAATGCTTAAGGTTCAGTTAGTTCAAAACAGCAGCTCTTTCCACTTCAGCACCCCCTCCCTCATACTTCCTGTAGTGGCTTTGTCCCACATCAACTTAGCTAAGCTGCAACCACATTGCCTTCCCCGCGTGGTCCCAGGTTAGCACTGGCCACTAGAGACATTTTGTGGGAGGCAGATGTGAACCAGCAGTCAGATTTTTGAAGCTCCTAAGGTTAGTTCAGGGTGCCCGGCAGTGTGGAAGCTTGCACTCAGGTCACTGATCTGATCCCCACTTAGATGGCACTAGGTAACACTCCACCGCTAGACCTTCTTCTTCCACACAGCTGGTCCTGCTGACCTACAGCGACTTCGGGCTCAACAGCAGACACAGGGGCAGCAGCCCACACAATAATCAGACCCGAGATGGCGGAAGAGTAAGACTCGGAGATCACCTTCCTCCCCACGGATACACCAGAAATACATCTACACGTGGAACGACTCCTACAGAACACCTACTGAAAGCTGGCAGAAGACCTCAGACCTCCCAAAAGGCCAGAAACTCCCCACGTACCTGGGTAGGGCAAAAGAAAAAAAGAAAAAACAGAGACAAAAGAATAGGGACGGGACCTGCACCAGTGGGAGGGAGCAGTGAAGGAGGAAATGTTTCCACACACTAGGAAGCCCCTTCGCGGGCGGAGATGGTGGGTGGTGGAGGGGGGAAGCTTCAGAGCCGAGGAGGAGAGCGCAGCAACAGGGGTGCGCGGGGCAAAGCGGAGAGATTCCCGCACAGAGGATCGGTGCCGACCGGCACTCACCAGCCTGAGAGGCTTGTCTGCTCCCCCACCGGGGCGGGGCTGGGAGCGGAGGCTCGGAAGACCTACATGCAGAGGCGGGGCCAAATCCAAAGCTAAGCCCCTGGTAGCTGTGAGAACAAAGAAGAGAAAGGGAAATCTCTCCCAGCAGCCTCAG
>NW_020172727.1:762115-766010 GCF_003031525.2 Neophocaena asiaeorientalis asiaeorientalis
TATTATATTTTATTTTACTTTATCTTCTTTCTTTCTTTTTTCCTTCCTTCCCTCCTTCCTTCCTTCCTTCGTTCCTCCCACCGTCCCTCCCTCCCTGCTTCCCTCCTTTCTTTCCTTCTTTCCTTCTTTTCTTTCTTTCTTTCCTCCTTCCTTCCTTCCTTCCTTTCGTTCTTTCTTCCTTCCTTCCTTTCTTTTTTCTTTCTTCCTACTTCTACTAATTCTTTCTCTCTACTTTTTCTCCCTTTTATTCTGAGCCATGTGGATGAAAGGCTCTTGGTGCTGCAGCCAGGAGTAGAAAGGTAGCAAATTTATAACTGCCAATTTCAGAAGCATAATGTAATGATGCAGTGCCTGTTTTGTTTTTAAATTTGATTTTTTTGAATAGGTAATATTTTACATGTTTTAAAAATAAAAAAAATGTATGTATTTGAAGCAAAAAAATAAAATAAAATAAAAATAAAAAACTACAAAATAGAACTACCATATGACCCAGCAATCCCACTACTGGGCATATAATGGCATGATCAACCTCAAAATAAAAAAGAATAAATCTGTCAAAACTTGGGTGTGATATATTTTCAGAAAACTACAAAACACTGATGAGAGCAATAATACAGGACTGTCTATAAATAGAAAATATATATATATAGCACTTGTTTAAAAAAAAAAACTTAACTTGCAACTCTCACGTTGTGCATTTTTTTAAGTCAACACTACACAGAATGATAGCATTTACTAAAAAGGCCCCCATATCAAGCATTGTTTCCTATTATAGATTTCCAGTGTCTATAATAGTGCCTAGCTGATATATTTATTGGCACATTGCAGGTTCTCAAAAAATATTAAATGGGTATATCTGGCTTGATGACTATCCCGATGACTTTGGGCCAGTTACTTCTTCTCTCTGGAGTCTGCTTCTTCATTCATAAAATGGGTACACTGATATCCATCTCTCAGGTGCCTAGTGAAGGTCAAGTGAGATGAGATGGGTATATAAGTGTGCCTCGCACAGTAGCTGGCCAATGGTGGGAACATCACTGTTATTGCCCTTTACCTCTTAAGTTATTGCTGTTAGAATCAAAGTTGTTTAAATGCCAACATCGTAAAGCCATTCAGAAAAACCATATTCCTATAAAGTCTAGTCCTCTAGATTTGTGTGGTCCAATATGGCAGCCACTAGCCACACATAGCTGTTTAAATTTATAATTAAATTAACTAAAATTAAATTTTCATTTCCTCAGTCACATTAGCCACATTTGAGGAGTTCAGTGTCCACATGTGGCTAGTGGCTGATCCACTGGAAAGCACAGATACAGAACACTAACATCACCGCAGAAAGTTCTATGGGACAGTGCTGGTCTACACTAATAACAAGAGTACTATACTGCTCATGTTGTGTTTTGTTTTCTTTTCTTTTCTTTCTCAACCCAAGCAAGGATCTTCCCAAAACGTTTTATACCAAACTTCCCTTGATTGATGTATTTGTGCGCCCTCCTGTGGCTAGAGATGGAAACTAGTCTGTGTTTTACTGAGGTGAAGCAGCACATTTATAAAACGGATAGTTTAGAATTCTTTAGTAATCTCTAACAGAACACTGTAAATCAACTACACTCCAATTAAAAAAAAATCTTAGGGACTTCCGTTGCGGTCCAGTGGTTAAGACTCCGCGCTTCCAATGCAGGACATGTAGGTTCGATCTCTGGTTGGGGAACTAAGATCCCACAGGCCGTGGGGCCATAAAATAAAATACACATTTTAAAAGAAATCTTTAGTAATCTGACCGTTAGCAAGAAATGTAACGTAAAAGAGTATATGCATTTTGAATTCTCTCGACACTACTAAGGAAAATCTATTTGAGAAGGTATGAGCCTAGGCTTGTGAGACAGACACTCCCTGTTTAAACAAAGGATAGTACTATGTAACTGCTTAAAAGTGAGGAGAGACAGCAGGGATTATTAGATGAATGATCCCAGGAACTTTCTCAGTGGTAGCTGGCAACAACCAAGATGGAACCCATGACTCTCCCACTGTGGATTGGGGGTGGAGAAGCTAACCTGAGACCCAGCTTTCCACTGGATGAAGGAGATTCCTGTTTCTGGGTGCCAGTCATGTGGCCCTTCTTGGCACTCCCCTACGCAGCTGGCACCTCAACTCAGCCTGCTTGGTGCCTGATCCCAAAAATTTATTCCCCATCTCTCCACTCACTATGCCAGGCTGTTCAGTGCGCCTGCGCAGTAAAAACAGAGACCGGGGGTGAAGGGGTGAGGCCTCTCCTGGATCAGTTGGTGCCAGAATTCAGCAGCCCCTAACCGAGCACACGCTCCAGCCGATGCACACAGAATGGGAGGGCCCTGGGCAGGTACTGACTCTTCTGCCCAGCATCCAGCCTTACCGCTGACACTCCTGGTATGGAAGAAACGAAAAAGCTAAACTCTTCATAAAGGTTCTTTTTTTTTTTAAGACAACATTACTATATCATTTCCAACAACAACAACAATAAATCAGAGAACTTCTGGGTGGAGGTGCTGGGACAGTGGTGCCTGGAGAGGGCGTGGAAGCTCCATTCCCTTCCCATACCTTGCCCTATGCATCTCTTCCATCTGGCTGTTCCTGAGTTATATCCTTTTACAATAAATCAGCAATCTATAACAGATTATTCCTATACTACTCAACTAACAAGCTCCAGATTATAGAACAGCATGCAAACTCTCTAATTCATTTTATGAGGACAGTATAACCCTGAAATTGAATCTTGAAGAGTTTACAGGCATATCTCGGAGATATTGAGGGTTCAGTTCCAAACCACTGCAATAAAGGGAATATCTCAGTAAAGAGAGTCATGCGACTTTTTTGGTTTCCCAGTGCATATAAAAGTTATGTTTACACTATACTGTAGTCTATTAAGTGTGCAACAGCATTATGTCTAAAAAAAAAGTACGTACCTTAATTTAAAAATATGTTATTGCTAAAAAATGCTAACCATCATCCGAGCCTTCGGCAAGTCATAATCTTTTTGTAATACTAATATCAAAGATCACTGATCAGGGACTTCCCTGGTGGCGCAGTGGTTAAGAATCCACCTGCCAATGCAGGGGACACGGGTTTGAGCCCTGGTCGGGGAAGATCCCATATGCCGCAGAGCAACTAAACCTGTGCGCCACAACTACTGAACCTGTGCACTAGAGCCTGCAAGCCACAACTACTGAGTGAGCTCACGTGCCACAACTACTGAAGCCCGTGCACCTAGAGCCCATGCTCTGCAACAAAGAGTAGCCCCAGCTTGCCACAACTAGAGAAAGCCTGCACACAGCAACAAAGACCCAATGCAGCCAAAAATATAAATTTATTTTAAAAAATCACTGATCACAAATCACCAAAAGGAATATAACAATAGTAATTAAAAAGTTAAAATATTGCCAGAATTACCAAAATGTGACATACAAAGTAAGCAAATGTTGGAAAAAATGGTGCCGATAGACTTACTCGAAGCAGGGTTGCCACAAACCTTCAATTTGTAGAAAATGCAACATCCGTGAAGCACAATAAAGTGAAGGGCAATAAAATGAGGTACGCTTGTAGTTTGAAAAAAAACAGAAGACCAAAGCACTAGATGAAAAACTATAAACAGTATAATAGCAAACAATTCAATAGTACGTTAACACAATCGTTCACCATGACCAAGTAGGACTTAGTCCATGAATGCAAAGACTTCTGTTTTTCAGACCATTTTATTAAAAAAGAAAGAAAATCTTATAGATTTAAAAAATCAGAAAATACAGATAAGTATAAAGAAAATAAAGATCACCCAGAATTTGGTCACCCAAAGAGAATCACTAGCTAATGTAGCTAACTAGAAGAATGCACTACACATTGTGGTAACGCCCCCCCCCCCCAC
>NW_020172727.1:766071-780402 GCF_003031525.2 Neophocaena asiaeorientalis asiaeorientalis
TGTAGCCAAAAAGCAGCTGCTTTCTGGGGTGGTCAGGCACGGCTTCCAGGTCCCTCCACCACACGGAGCATGCTCAGTTGCAAACATCGGGTTGAACCCGGTGCTGAGTACTTCAACTCAGGGCCGCCGCCCCTTCAATGCGGCACCTACCTGTACAATATGCTGGGTGCCTTGTCTCTGAGAGTAAGTGCCAAATCACCTCCCTCCTAGTGCAGCTGCAACTCATCAATCAGGGGTTTCACAATGAATGTTTTTGAAAACCAGGTGCAAGCTGACCCACTAACATTCCACATTTATCTTAGCAAACTACATTTGAGGGAGCAAATACACGTAGTGTTGCTTTTACTTTAAAAAAAAAATACCTTTATTGAGATATAATTCACATACTGTACAATTCACCCATTTAAAGTGTACAAATGACTGGGTTTTAGTATATTTACAGGTTTGTGCAACTATTGCCACAATCTACTTTGAAAACATTTTCATTCTCCCTAAAAGAAATCTGGACCCATTAGCAGTCACTCCCCATTTCCCCCCAAACTTCCCAACCCTAGGCAATCACTAACCTACTTTGTGTCTCTAATGGATTTGCCTATTCTGTACGTTTCATTTAAACAGACTATTACAATATATGGCATTTTATGCCTGGTTTCTTTCACTTAGCATATTTTCAAGGTTTATCGATGGTGTAGGATATATCTGTACTTCATTTCCCTTTATTGCCAAATAATATCCCATTTTAATGGATATGCCACATTTTATATAGCCATTCATCAGCTGATGGACATTTGGGTTGTTTCTACATTTTTTAAAAATAAATTTATTTATTTTATTTATTTTTGTCTGTGTTGGGTCTTCATTGCTGCGCTTGGGCTTTCTCTAGTTGTGGTGAGTGGGGGCTATTCTTCATTGCGGTGTGCAGGCTTCTCATTGCAGTGGCTTCTCTTGTGGAGCACAGGCTTCAGTAGTTGTGGCTCACGGACTCTAGAGCGCACGCTCAGTAGTTGTGGTATATGGGCTTAGTTGCTCCGCGGCATGTGGGATCTTCCCCGCCCAGGGCTCAAACCCGTGTCCCCTGCATTGGCAGGCGGATTCTTAACCACTGCGCCACCAGGGAAGTCCTACTTTTTGACTGCTATGAATAATGCTGCAATGAACGTTTGTGTACAACTTTTTGTGTTAATATATGTTTTCATTTCTCTTGGGTACATATCTAGTGGTAGAATTGCTGGGTCATATAGTGACTCTATGTTTAATTTTTTGAGGAACTGCAAACTGTTTTCCAAAGCGGCTGCCTTATTTTACATTCCCACCAGCCATGTATGAGAGTTCCAGTTTCTCCACATCCTCACCAACACTTGTTATTGTCTGTCTTTTTCATTATAGCCATTCTTGTGTGTGTAAAGCAGCTTCTTACTGTGATTTTACTTACATTTCCCTCTTCATGTGCTTATTGGTGCAGGGTTCAGGACACGCAATACCCCGGTTTACTATTCTTAGCTCATATCCTTTTTATCTTATTATATTTCTCTGCTCTTCATCAAACCTAGCATAAAAGCATTCATGTTTAACCACTTCTTCAGGTCTTCATTTCCTTATGAAAGCTCCTGTGTCACATAGAACTTATATTAAATAAATTTGTATGCTTTTCTCTTGTTAATCTATCTTTTGTTACAGGGGCCCCAGCTGAGAACTTAGAAGGGTAGAAGAAAAAATCTTTTTCCCTCCCCTGCATTGGCTATTTGTACATCTTCATTGGAAAAATGTCTATTCATATCCTTTGCCCATTTTAAAACTGGGTTATCTTTTATTGTTGAGTTGTAAGAGTTCTTTATGCATTCTGGATACATTCTCTTATGAGATATATGAGTTCCAAAAATCTTCTCCCATTCTATGGGTTGTCCTTTCACTTTCTTGATGTATCATTAGCAGCACAGAAGTTTTAAATTATTCTTTAATAAATATTTACTTTTTTAAATAATTTTATTTTTGGCTGCACTGGGTCTTTGTTGCTGCATGCAGGCTTTCTCTAGTTGCAGCGAGCAGGGGCTACTCTTCATTGCAGTGCACGGGCTTCTCATTGTGGTGGCTTCTCTTGTTGTGGAGCATGAGCTCTAGGTGCGTGGGCTTCAGTAGTTGTGGCACACGGGCTCAGTAGTTATGGTTCGAGGGCTCTAGAGTGCAGGCTCAGTAGATGTGGCGCACAGGCTTAGTTGCTCTGCGGCATGTGGGATCTTCCCAGAACAGGGCTTGAACCCGTGTCGCCTGCATTGGCAGGGGGATTCTTAACCACTGCACCACCAGGGAAGCCCCAGAAATTTTAAATTTTGATGAAGTCCAGTTTATCGGGGGTTTTTTGGTGTGGTTTTTTTTTTTTCTTTTTTTTTTTTTTGGTCACTTGTTCTTTTGGTGTCATATCTCAGAAATCACTGCCTAACCCACAGTCTCGAAGATTTACTCCTATCCTTTCTTCCAAGAGTTCTACAGTGTGAGTCCTCCACCTTTGTTCAAGACTGTTTTGGCTTTTCCAGGCCCCTTGATCTTCCATCTGCATTTGAGGGTCAGCTTATCAATTTCTGCAAAGAAGTTAGTTGGGATTGTAATAAGGACTACACTGAATCTATAGATCACTCACATTGTTTTCTAATCTGCTTTTTTTCCAGTAAAGTATATTGTGGACATCGTTCCATTTCAATACTTACAGTGCCATGATCTGTTATTCTTATGTAATAACTCAACAAACATTTATTAAACAGTTACAAGACACAAGGTGGTCTGGTTGCTGATTATACCGAGATGAGTCAGGCACATATCCTATCTGTAGAAAGGAGCTTTCTACCTAGGAAGGGAAATAAGACATGAACATAGATAACTGTATTCCAAGTATGAGAGAGAGAGATAAAATGCTACTAAAAAGATTATTTACAGATATGAGGGAGGTAAAGCTTCCATGACAATATAATTATTTAGCTAAACTAAGGTTTCTCACCCTTAGCACTATTGCTATTTGGGGATCATTCTTTCCTGTGAAGACTGTCCTGTGCACTGTAGGATGTTTAGTAGCATCCCTGGCCTCTACCCACTAGATGCAAGGAGCCCTCCCCTCCCCCAGTGTGACAACCCAAAATGTCTCTGGACATTGCCAAAGGTCCCCGGGGAGGCGAAATCGCCCCTGATTGAGAACCATTGAGCTAGACCTTAAAACATCATTGTTAATGGCTGTGTAGTACACTACATGGATAATCTACAATTTATGGAACTAATACCCTGTAATTGCACGTTCCTGTTGTGTCCAATTTTCCACTGTTTTTTTGTTAAGTAGTACTTTTATTTTATTTTATTTTATTTATTTGCTGTGCCGTGCTGCATGCAGGATCTTAGTTCCCCGACCAGGAATCGAACCTGTGCCCCGTGCATTGGGAGCATGGAGTCTTAAACAGTGGACCGCCAGGGAAGTCCCTCCACTATGTTTTATAAAAAATGACTTTTGGAAGTATGACATGACATCAGCTCCTTAGGATAAATAGCTAACATCACGCTAGAGTTCTTTTTTACTATAAAAGTTATACATGTTAAAATTAGTCTTTCAAACAATTTGAAAAGTAAAATTAAAAGGCTTGATCTAGGGACTTCCCTGGTGGTCCAGTGGTTAAGAGGCCATGCTCCCAACACAGGGAGCCCGGGTTCGATTCCTGTCAGGGAACTAGATCCCACATGCATGCTGCAACTAGGAGTCCACATGGCGCAGCTAAGAGTGCATGCCGCTGCAATGAAGATCCTGCAATGAAGATCCCACGTGCTGCAACTAAGACGCAGTGCAGCCAAATAAATATGTTTTTTAAAAAGGCTTGATCTATCAATCTCAATCCCCAGAAATACAGTCTGTGGTATGTCAATTGAAAATTTTTATATGTATTCAGAAGTAAAGTGGTAAAAGCCCTCTTTTAATGCATTTTGATAATTACATGTGACACTTTGGTCTATTCACTGGAAATTTCATCTGGAGCTTTCCAAGCCACATTTTTAAAACTATAGGTCTTGGCCCATTAGTGAAACGAATTAGAGGATCAGGATGAGAATTTTTTAAAAATGAAAGAGAACAGAATAGAATAGATCACATCAGAGTGTATTACACACAGTGAGGATAGGTACTACTTTGTGAGAAATTTGTTTCAGTATCATAGAAACATGGAAAGATGATAGACTAAAAGATGATAGATTGATAGATAATGTAATGTATATAATGTAATGTAATGTAATGTAATGTACACGTTGATAGATAATGTAATGTAATGTATACGTTGCTGTGGATTGCACCCAAGAAAAGTTTTAAAGCCACCACTTTAAGCAATCTAAATATATATATATTTTTTAAGTCGGTGATTTTTAAAAATAAATTTGTTTATTTATTCATTTATTTATTTATTTTTGGCTGCTTTGGGTCTTCGTTGCCCACGGGATTTACCTAGTTGCGGCGAGCGGAGACTACTCTTGGTGTGGTGCACGGGCTTCTCATTGCGGTGGCTTCTCTTGTTGAGGAACACGGGGTCTAGGCACGTGGGCTTCAGTAGTTGCGGGACGCAGGCTCTAGAGCGCAGGCTCAGTAGTTGTGGCGCACGGGCTTAGTTGCTCTGCGGCATGTGGGATCTTCCCAGACCAGGGCTCGAACTCGTGTCCCCTGCAATGGCAGGCGGATTCTCAACCACTGTGCCACCAGGGAAGTCCCTAGGGATTTTATAGTTTCACATTTAGGTCTACTCTCCATTTTGAGTTAAGTTTTGTAAAAGATGTATGGTCTGTGTCCCCATTCAGTCTTTTGCACGTGGCTGTCCTGTTCTTCCCACAGCATTTGTTGAACAGACTATCCTTTGTCCATTGAATTGTCCTTGCTCCTTTGTCAAAGAAAGGGTAAGACTTTTTCACAACACACCCAGGTGTTCTTCTCGTGTCAGTTCTTTTTGCTGGTAAACTGATGACAGCTGTGTTTAAGGGAATTGCGCTGGAGTCAAGGACCTAGTATTTATAATCTAAGCTCCTTCAATCACAAGCTGTGAGACCATGGGTAAGTTACCTCTCTGAGCCTGTCTTCTCAATTGTATAATGGGTTTGATAATAATAGGATTGATAATAATCGGAGGGTTATCATGAGACAAATTAGATAATAGATGTAAAATAACTGGCACATACTAACTGCTCAATAAATGTTAGCGGTCATTATTCAGTATTCTAAATTTAATTTGCTTCCTGTCTCAAGGACTCACCATCAAAATATATCAGGCAGGAATACACACATATTTTTCTTCATTCTCTAGAATTCTTTCTAATTTTTATAAAATCGTGTACCATTTAGGTTTGTTGGGTTTTCTCAAAACCACATTCTCTGTAAACTCATCTATAGTGACAGAAAGCAGATCAATGATTTTTCTGTGGCCGGAGACAGAGGAAGGGGCACAGGGAAACTTTGGGGGATAATTTAAATGTTCTGGTTTTTTTTATTGTGGTAGTGCTTTTATGGGTGTCAACAACTGTAAAAACTTGATGAATTGTATACTTTAAATCGGTGCAGTTTATGGTACATAAACTATACCTCATTATGAGACAAGTCAGGAAATGTAAATGCTATCTGGATACTGATATCAAGGAATTGTTAACTAATTTTTTTGCGTGTGAGAATGTATTGCAGTTATTTTGAATTTTTAGAAAAAGACGCCCTTAGAATCTTCATACACTGTTGATAAGAATGTAAACTGGGCTTCCCTGGTGACGCGGTGGTTAAGAATCCACCTGCCAATGCAGGGGACACGGGTTCGAGCCCTGGTCCAAGAAGATCCCATATGCCAGATCCCACATGCTGCGGAGCAACTAAGCCCATGCGCCACAACTACTGAGCCTGCGTGCTAAAGCCTGTGAGCCACAACTACTGAACCCGCGTGCCACAACTACTGAAGCCCACATGCCTAGAGCCCATGCTCCGCAACAAGAGAAGCCACCACAATGAGAAGCCCGCGCACTGCAACGAAGAGTAGCCCCCGCTCACCGCAACTAGAGAAAGCCCACACACAGCAACGAAGACCCAACACAACCAAAAATTTTTTTAAAACAACAACAACAAAAAAAAGAATGTAAACTGGTGTAGCCACTATGGACAACAGCATGGAGGTAGTTACCCCCAAAATTAAGAATAGAACTACGTTACGATACAGCTAATCCCCCCCTTTTTTTTTTCTTTGGCCGTGTGGTTTGTCTTATGGGATCTCAATTCCCCGACCAGGGATTGAACCAGAGCCCCAGTAGTGAAAGCCTGGAATCCTAACCAGTAGGCAACCAGGGAATTCCCCCAGCTATTCCACTTCAGGCTATTTATCCAAAGAATACGAAAACACTAATTCAAAAAGATACACGCACCCCTATGTTCATCTCAGTATTATTTATAATAGCTAAGTGTCCATCAATGGATGAATGAAAAAAGATATACACACGCGTGCGCACACACACACACAGAAATACTAATCAGCCATAAAAAAAAGGTGAAATCTTGCCATTTGCGACAACATGGATAGACCTTGAAGGTATCATGCTGAGTGAAATAAGTCAGACTGAGAAAGAAAAATTCCACGATTTTCACACATATGTGGAATATAAAAAACAAACACACAAATAAATGGACAAACCAAACCAAAACAAATACGTACATACAGAGAACAGAGTAGTGGTTACCAGAGGGGAAGGGAGGAAGGACAAAATAGGTAAAGGGGGTCAACTGTATGGTGACGGATGGAAACTAAGTTTTTGGTGGTGGGCACGCTGTAGGGTGTAGAGAAGTAGAAATATAATGCTGTACACATGAAATATGTTATAAACCAATGTTAACTTCAATGTAAAAAAATTATAAAAAGGAGCCCTTGTATTTTAGAGATGCATATAGAAATATTTACAGATGAAATCATAAGAGATGTGATATATCCATCAAAATAAATGAGGGATGGTAGGAGTGGGGGGGGGGATAGATGAAGCACATTTGACCATGAGCTGATCACTATTGAAGCTAGGTGCTGTATACATGGGCGTTCGTTCCACTATTCTCTTTTCTTTTGTGTATGTTTGAGATTTTTTTTTGTTGTTGTTGTTTGAGATTTTTAATTTTAATTTGTAAATAAAAATTTTGAGATAATTGTGAATTCACATGCAGTCGTAAGAAATATTATAGAGACAGCCTTCATACACTGTGCCCAGTTTCCTCCAAAGGTAACATCTTGCAAAACTATAGTATATTATCACAATCAGAATATTGTTACTGATACGATCCACTCATCGTCAGATTTCCCCAGTTTCACCTGTACTCATTTGTATGTGTGTGTCTTTGTGTATTGTGCTACACAATTTTATCCCTGTATAGGTTTATGTATCCACCACCACAGTTCAAGATACTGAACCATTCCAATACCACAAGCACAAGGATTCCTCATTTTGCTGTTTTATTATCACACTCACATTCCTTAAACCTCACCCCTAATCCCTAACCTCTGGCCACTACTAAGCTCTCCTCGATTTCTAAAGTTTTGCCATTTCAAAAACGCTATATGAGTGGAATCATAAGGTATGTAACCTTTTGGGATTGGCTTTTCTCGCTCAACATAATTCCCTGTAGATTCATCCAAGTTGTGTGTATCAATAGTTCCTTTCTTTTTACTGCTGAGTATGATTCCGTGGTATGAATTGTAGAACAGCTTGTTTAACTATTCACCAGTGGAAGGACATCTGGGCTGATTTCAGTTCTTGGCTATTGCAAATAAAGCTGCTATGAACATTCACAGATGCATTTTTCATCTAACATTTTGTTTTCTAGCAGTATAATAATTTCTCCTATTCATTAATCTTAGAAGACTGGTAATTTTGCAAACTTTCCAAGTAAAATCTGTTAGGTTAATTGATTTATACATTTTAAGCAAAAGTAATTTCCCTTAAGTGAGATTATGAAGTATTTTCCTAATGATATAATGAATTTCTCTGGCTTTTCTTCTAACATATTTTGAAAAGCAAGTCTCAAAAGGAATTTGTAAATTACCTTACAATTACAGAACCTCTTGATGACTAAGAAAGCTTTACATCAATGCTGGTTTCCTCTTTGTAATAATCAAATGAAGCAATCTTGCTGTAACTTCTCCACCTCATAAATATGTATTAGGAGACAAAGTTTCCAACTGATACATCCATATGCCATCACTAAGGGCCAGAGAACATGTTACAGGTTTTAAATTTGTGCCTTTACGTCTTTCGGCATAAAGTACAATAATGATGTAATTTACATTCAGCCACAGATATACTGAAAATTTCCAATTTACCAGGGAATTCTATTTTCAAAAACCACTACAGATCCTTTTAAAGGTAAAGCATGCTTTCATCATGGTTATTCACCTGCCTCAGCTCTAAGCTGACCGTTTTTTTCTTTTTTAATATTTATTTATTTATTTGGCTGCACCGGGTCTGTAATGCGGCACACAGGATCTTCGTTGTGGCATGTGGGATCTAGTTCCCTGACCAGGGATCCAACCCGGGCCCCCTGCACTGGGAGCGCAGTCTTAACCGCTGGACCACCATAAGCTGACCCTTTTTAACTCTGCTCTGTGATACCAGGGCTGGGACTCTACTAACTGTTTTTCCCAAACACCCAAGCCGGTTGCCTTCCCGTGAGGTTCTGTTAATGGGAGGTTCTGATGGGAGATTGGAAGGAGGGACAAGGGACCTCTGGTTGCCAACTTCCATCAACAGCCCCCACTCACCCCCCACCACCAGCCTCCACCTTCTTTCAGCCTTCCCAGCATCACCATACCAGGCCTCCACAGAGGCACCAGCGCCCACCAGCCACGCCTTCTTGGGGGTCTGAGCAGGGGCTGTGTGGAGTGCCCCCACCAGAGGCCCATGCACCAGCCAGAGCAGGACCTCTCCTCCAAGCTCCCAATTCTGGTAACCCCACTGCTTTCCTTTCGTTCCCCAAGCCCTAAGTGTGGTAGCTGCTTCTTGCAGTTACTAATATCAGCTCTAGGGATACAGGAAGCAGTGACAAATATCCAGGTTATCTTGTCCTTTCTTTCAGCTGTGTACCCAATTCGCTGTATTGAATCCGCCGTTGGAAACACTTGGCACAACTTTCTGTTTTCCTGTAGCTTTCATACAATTGTAAATACACATTTGCAAAGTTTTTAGTACCTTATCTATTTCCTCTCCAACTACAGGGCCATAGTCCTTATTCAGGAGAATCTATGGTTGAATTCAGGACTTGGAGGCGGAAGGGGTTAGGTGAACATCAGACATCCTTTGGTTGTAAGCAACAAATGGACTCAGGCTAACTTCAGCAAAACGGGAATATATGGTAGGGCATGTGGAGCTCACAGAATAAAAGCAGCCATTCTAGAGATCTTGGAAGCAGGAACCAGTGGCCAGCACCTTGGGGTGCTTCACCAGCAAGAGTTTAGGGAATCCACATTCCAGAAAGGGCATGGCTGACGGGCCCAATAGGGGTTAAGTACCTACACTTTGGCTGGTGGAGAGCAGAGTATCCTGATGGACAGTCCTACCAAACTACAAGAAGGCTGAAGAAGGAAGAGGGGCTCACTCTGGAGAAGGAAGAATGGACAATGGCCAGCAATTACAAATTTTCACTCCAGTGAACTTCAGAAGAGGTCTTCAGTTGTAAATTAAAATGCCCAGTACACTAAAATTCTGAATAAAAGAAAAACGTGCTTGGGGTAGAATGCTTAGAGCAAGGTTTCTAAAACGAGGTTCTATGTGTGAAGCCTTCTCATTTCTGCTTATGGACTGGGCCAAGGCCAGGAGGAATTTCCTATTCAATATTTTTCATTTGACAAGTATTTATTTACTTCGCCCCATTGATTCTAAGTCTAAGCCCCAGGGATTCTGCTCTAGGTCATTTCCTTTATTCACTGTCACCAATGCAGAGCTCGTGTAGCTTAACGTTAACAGCTAGCACAGCGGGGAAAGGTGGCCTTTCAGAAATCCAGAGGGACACTCCACAAGGGTTAAATATTAACGCATTTATAAGTATAAAACAATTACTTCGCTCTACCTAATATCACAATAGTAAATGAAAACAAAGTACAAGTTCAAACAAGTACAGTGTGCTTTCAATTTTATAATTTTCCTCCAACTCCCTCACACAATTGCATTAAATATTTTAAGAGAAATTACTTAGAATTCTATCACACTAAGACAACTTTTCATTTGCATCACTCATCTACCATTGCTTTTTATATTTTTTCTAAAATGTGTGGGTTTCTTTTTCTGTTTATAAGACTAATGTCTGTCCGTTGGAGAAAAATTTTAAATAGAGCAATATATAAAGAGTAAAGTAACCGTCATCCATAATATCAGTAACCAAGAGCCAATGACTATTAATGTTTTCGTGTATTTTCTTCCACTCCCAGTGATTTGAATAAAAACAATTTGGCCAGAAACAAAATTGGTATTCTTTATGTTCTTCTTTTGTTTGTGTAATTTTCAGGTTTTTCTGTAACGAGCTCTGATTTTGTAATAAGAAAAACAAACAATAAAGGGATTTATAAAAGGGCAGGAGACTTGTATATGTCTTGTTCATTCCAGGTATCTCCAGTTCCGGGAACAACGCTTGGCACACCGTGAGTACTGCAACATTTTTTTGAATGGCTAAGATTTTTTGCCAAAAACTAGTGAGACAGGGTTGCTAATGGACACAGAATCACCCACAGCTATGTCCGGGTATTATTTCCCTCTCTCATTCCTTTCGGTAAACAGTTCATTTTATCAGATACGATCACTTTTGCTGTCTCTTTTTTTTATCATGAGATAATTTATTATAATTAATAGTATATGGTATCAAATATTTTTGTCAATAATTCCACCGGTCAGCCAGCTGGAAACTTTAAAATGACCAATATATAATAAGTAGTCAATAAGTATTTGATACCACTTTCCTCCCAGTCACCCTTCATCAAGTCTTGTTGATTTTTCTTTGCAGCATAGCTCCTCTTTTATTTTCCTTAGAGCCCCAGTGCCATTAGCCTTACAACATAATTATTTTACCTAGTTTATCACAAGTAACTCTTAACTAGTCTCTCTCCATCTATTCATTCTTGTCCAAAGTGATTCATTCTCCGAAACACTTTTGCTGTCTTAATAGAAGATCGATTAAATTCAAATTCCAACTCCAACACTCACTATGTGACCTTGGCACTGTCTGCCTGAGCTTCCTCATCTGGTAAGCTCTGGTTCAGTTGCCGAGGGTACACTAAAACAAAGATCCCGCCATCGATTTACATTCTAGTGTAGGAGAAAAAGCCTATGAACAAACATTTGTCAGGTGGTGATAAGTGCTATGAAAAAAAAAAGAAAGAGGATAGAAAGTGATTACCTGTGGAGGAGGTGTGTTGCTATTTTATAAGGGGTGGTCAGATAGAGAACAGACTTGTGGGTGCCAAGGTGGAGGCCAAGATGGGGGCTGGGGAGGGAAGTATTGGGAGGTTGGGACTAGCAGATGCAAACTATTGTACACAGGATGGATAAGCAAGGTCCTACTATAGCACAGGGAACTATATTCAATATCCTGTGATAAACCATAATGGAAAAGAATATGTATATATATATATGTATAACTGAGTCACTTTGGTGTACAACAGAAATTAACACAGCATTGTAAATCAACTATACTTCACTAAAATTAAAAAAAGAAACGTAAAAGGTCGTCAGGACCTGGCTAGAAGTTTCAAAAAATATACTAGTGTCCAGTCTCAAACCACAAGTTGTGACTCAGCGCGAAAGCAATGTAGGGGGTCATCTGCATACTTTTAAAAATGAAATAAGAGCTTCCCTGGTGGCGCATTGGTTGAGAGTCCGCCTGCCGATGCAGGGGACATGGGTTCGTGCCCCGGTCCGGGAGGATCCCACGTGCCGCGGAGCAGCTGGGCCCGTGAGCCATGGCCGCTGGGCCTGCGCGTCCGGAGCCTGTGCTCCGCAACGGGAGGGGCCACAACGGTGAGAGACCCGCGTACCACAAAAAAAAGAAAAAGAAATAAAATACGAGTGCATCACACATATTAAAGTCCAGCACTGTGTGGTCTAACTTGTTTTGGTTTATATACAGTGTACTAGTCTGTAAAACACGGTCGGCATGAAGAAAGTGGTGGTTAACACTACAGCAACTTTGAGGTAAGCAGTCTTAAGAGAACGGTACCTAAACAGGGCATCTCTCGGTTAAGAGAGCCCACACCCTGTGCGCACACCTGTTGGTGCCTTATTCAATTAGTGGACTCAGCTGACTGCAAGAGAGACAAAAAGACAACCACAGAGAAACTGGAAGATTAGGACTAGAGCTCATAAGGTGGAGTGAAAGGCAAAACCAAAACTGAACAGTTCGCAATTCAAGAGAGAAAAACTGATACATTTTTGACACAAAAAAGTACTTGACCAAAAAAATTTAGAGAAACAGAAATGACAGATTCAATTTAACAACAAAATCCCAAACTAACAAAATATGCTGTACCAGTTACTTTGGGATTGTGTATGATAGTACCTGAGTATTTTCACAAACTCCCAAAATATCTGCTCCGTATTTCCTACTCAGACCCTCAGTGAGGTGGACAGCATAAAGATTTTAAAGTCAAATCGTCTGGGAAGATTTCTTTTCTTTCAACCATTTAAACATTTAATAGGTTTTGGAAATCATGCCTACCCACCAGAAAATAAGTTAAATATATTAATGGGAGACTGGAAATCGTCTGTCAAGCCTTCTCTTACTGTGCACATGAGGAAGTTCCCATTGAAGCAGAGCTATACGACACAATTATTCTAGAACACGGTGGGCAAACTACAGTCCTCCCATCTAAATCTAATCCGCCACTTAATTTTGCATGGCCCACGAGCTCAAAATGATTTTTCAATTTTCAAGTGGTTGAAAATAATCAAAAGAACATTTTGTGACACGTGAGAATTATATGAAGTTCACATTTCAGTGTCTATAAAGTTTTATTGGAATACAGCCAGTTTCATCCATATTGTCTAGGGCTGCTTTCTCGCTATAACGCTGCCGAGTAGTTGCCCCCAAAGCCTAAAATATTTACTATCTGGCTCCTTTTAGAAAAACGTTTACCAACCAGTGTTTTAGAACAAGAGGGCTGTATTGTTTAAACACCCTTCCAACCCTCTTCCCTCTCCAGCCGCTCCCCCCTTCCCCAGCTTCAGTCACATTCCTGAAGCTGACATGAAAGGGAGAGTGTTATAATAATGAATTGTACCATATCGGAAACCAGAGACACCAGACAGTAAATTTCTATATAAGGTAATACGAGTGGTTCTGCCACGGACTAGAGTAATGCCTGGGTTCGTTTCCCGATCATAAAAGTGGACATCAGAGCAGCAACCGCACGATTTCGTTTCAGAATCACCATCGTCATTTGCAAGAAGGTGCTTGGAAAGCATCACGGCAGCAAGTGTCCCGGCGCGGGGGTGCTTTTGCAGCGGGAGCCTCTCCGAGTCTGGATGTAGACTGAGGCTCCCTTTGCACTAGGCACCTCGGCCACCTCCCCCAAGCCCGTCCCCTCTGCTCCTGGCTCTCATTTTCATTCCCTTTTGGCCTTGCAGCCTGCTTTCTCCTCACCCCCGAGCACTCTTTAGGGGCTACCAAGTTCCAGGGCAGAGCAAGCCTCCGGCAAGCCGGCACAGGTCAGCTGTGCCCAGCTCTTTCCAGCTTCGCCAGCTTGGGGTGGGGCCACACTGGGACCCCCGCAGGTGACAAGTATGACTCAGCAGGGCCCGGGGCTAGGACAGAGACCAGAACGCCAGTGCAGGGACAAAATCCCCCGCAGTACGAGAGGCCTCAAACATCATTTGAATGACTCAAATTTGTGAACAAACAAAAATGTAATTCAAATCAGCTTCGGAGCGTTTGCGGCCTGTGCCTGAACAGGCCGCAGATTTAGCCTACTAGGGAGGCCCGGCGGCTTCTGCAGTCACAAAACGCCCGCGGCCTCTGCAAAAGGCCCCCTTTGCCTCCGACAAACCCTACCTTGACTCGACCAGGCCCCAGAAAAGGCCAGTCGGCTGGAGGGAGAACTTTCGGGTGCAGAGAATTGCATGCCCGCGACTGTCAGGGAGACTTTGAGGGCACAGTAGTCTCTCGAGACTAGAAACCATTTTCCTTTCTCGCTCTGAGATTTTGCTTGGCTAAGCGGCTGCAGCCTCCCTGCCCCCTACCCCCACCGCCACGGCCACGGCCGCTGCAAGCAGCCACGCCCCGCGGCCTCAGGGCTCGCCGCCCCGGGGCTCGCGGCCCCCACGCAGCTT
>NW_020172727.1:780501-780624 GCF_003031525.2 Neophocaena asiaeorientalis asiaeorientalis
TGCCTGCCGCACGTCATTGGTCGAGGCGACGAAGCCGTCGGCTCCCAGGCCCGCCTCGCCACCGCCTCTCACTTTTCCCAGGGCGGATGCGCCTGCGCTCAGCTGCCTGGGCGGGCTGGGAGG
>NW_020172727.1:780757-780885 GCF_003031525.2 Neophocaena asiaeorientalis asiaeorientalis
GATGGCGAGTAAAGAGAGTAAGAGGCCCTGCGGGGCGGCGCGCGGCTGGGGGCGGCGGGCGTGCGAGGCCGCGGCACGCGCCGGCGAAAGGCGCGAATTGGCGTGAGGAGCAGGGGGCGGGGCCGGGC
>NW_020172727.1:781374-809079 GCF_003031525.2 Neophocaena asiaeorientalis asiaeorientalis
GGCCTCTGCCGCCGGAAAGCGGGCACGGCGCCTCCTAACACGCGCGCGCGTCGACCGCCTCGGGGTCGCGGCCCTTGTCCGGGGGATTCTGGAACCCGCTGACTTATGGCTGCCGACGCGGGCTTCGTGGGATCAGAGGCCTCTCCTGGTGGGGGATGGAGGGAGCGGGCTGATGGGTTTCTGCTACACGTGGATTCGTCTCGCCGGGTGGGTCGGGGAGGTCCTCTACATACGGGTCGTCATCTTGGAACAGGTGCGAGCAGCTGTAACCTGCAAAACAATTGCGTTGTCTGTGTAGTTACCCAATTTTGTATACGCAGGCGGTATTGATTTTAAAGTGCAAAAAAATAAGCTCCCTGGTGTTAATATTCTCTCCACGTTCTGGAAGAGCAGTTGGTTGTTCGTGTCCAAATTAGAGGTAAAGGGAAAGAGGAGATTAGGTGTGGTCGTCTCGAGGTGACCTCCAGTGGAGATTGTGACTCCGATTCCTCTCAGCCACTTAATCGTGTGGGCTTTCTCCAAATTTCAGTGTTTGAAGATACTGTGGAGGAGCGTGTCATCAATGAAGAATATAAAATCTGGAAGAAGAATACACCGTTTCTGTATGACCTGGTTATGACCCATGCTCTTCAGTGGCCGAGCCTTACCGTTCAGTGGCTTCCTGAAGTGACTAAGTAAGGGTTTCTGGCAACTTTTATTTCGCATAAATTTAACTATTGACTTGAATTTCCTAGGGTTTTTTTTTTGGCGTTTTATACATAGAACATACGCAAGTAATCAATTTAGACCTTGCGTGATGTGGCAGGTGATTTTTATTTTCAGGACTTAAGCGATTTATGGGGTGGTTTCTGACGTATAAATGTGGCGTTAAAAGGGGACAAAGAATCTGTTGTGAGATTAAGGATATATGTAGGATGCACTGGATATATTTGACATTTCGTGGACTTAAATATAGATCAGCATTTCTTTGGGCCCCAGACTAATGGATTTCTTAATAACTTTATGGGAAAATGGCATGTGCACAGAAAAGTGCACAGATCATAAGCGTGTGGCTTGATGAATTTTTACAAAGTGAATACACCCTTGTAACCAGCCCCCAAGATGAATACGTCTTAATTGGCAAAGGTGAAGAGAATTTAGCAGCAGTTCACCAACGAAAAGGTGGTGGTGTTGGCTTATAGTATGGGAAACGCTTTGAGGTTGCTGTTGGTTTTTATGAGTGTTCTTTGCACCTCTTTGTAAAATTTCTCTGGTAATAATTGCTGACATTTATTGAGCACTTAGAACAGGGCCTGGCGCATGTGAAGAGCTTTATGTCCTATTTTTTGGTTTAATACAACAGTACAATAATTACTTTTTATCATTCTTTTTTTTAAATCATGTGGAGACTGGGGCTGAGATATGACATAACATGCCCCAGGTCACACAGCTGGTGAGTGGTGGAGCAGGCTTTCAAACCCAAACCAGGTGGCCCCAGAGTTGAGGCAACCTCTGCACTAGGTTATCTTTCTCATACAGTTGCACTTTTCCTACTAGGAACTGGGCCTTGTACTTTATTTTTTTTTAATATAAATTTATTTATTTATTTATTTATGGCTGCGCTGGGTCTTCATTGCTGCGCGCGGGCTTTTCTCTAGTTGTGGCAAGCCGGGGCTACTCTTTGTTGCGGTGCGCGTGCCCTTGTACTTCAAAAGTGTATTAAATTTTGAGTATTGTGAGCATATAACTTAATGAGGATTAATCAAACTCTAGAGAGGGGATTTTGCAAGAACTTTTAAAAATAAGAGTAAATTACCTTCATATAAAACTCTTCATATGATGGCCAGATTTTCCATATGTGAACATTGACTTCCATACAGTTAGGGACTTCCACTGGGCCTCCCAAAAATCTCAATGTAAATGTGCAGATGTGGGAAGAAGAGCCAAGAACTAAATAGTGGAGGTTTCTAATCCTTGACATTTATAACTTTGACCATCAAATGCTTAAGGGTATTGAGGTTCTGGTTTAGAGCATCATGTGCATTTGACTCTTTGTGTCTTCCTGTTAAGCAGATGATTTACATTCGCTTGGATCTTTTTGACCTACTCTAACTGTAGAAAAGAGCCGAGGCTTTAAAGTTAGAGACGTGAGTTTGAATTCTGCCCCTTGCTTCTTAGCTTTGTGAATTAGGGCAAGTTGGTCAGTCTCTATCCTGGAGTAGTCTGGTCCGTAAATGGAGGTGCTCATGGTTCTGACAGCCTGCACTTGAGGAAGTAAATAAGATCGTGCATGTTTAAGTGCTGGCACAGAGTGAGTACACAGTAAATGGTGACTGATGGTAATTCTCCCACCCTTTCCTATTCAGAAATCATTTGTTAGGGTGGAATATCTCTCTTTTTCCATTTGTATTTCAATGAATACTGTTTACTGAAGTCTTTTTAATTTATTTATGTTAACATCTTCTTTGGAGTATAATTGCTTTACAATGGTGTGTTAGTTTCTGCTGTATAACAAAGTGAATCAGCTGTACATATACATATATCCCCATATCTCCTCCCCCTTGCGTCTCCCTCCTCCCCCCCTCCCCATCCCCCCCCCCTAGGTGGTCACAAAGCACCGAGATGATCTCCCTGTGCTATGTGGTTGCTTCTCACTAGCTATCGGTTTTACATTTGGTAGTGTATATATGTCCATGCCACTCTCACTTTGTCCCAGCTTACCCTTCCCCCTCCCCGTGTCCTTATGTCCATTCTCTAGTAGGTCTGTGTCTTTATTCCCGTCTTACCCCTAGACTTTTTTTTTTAGATTCCATATATATGTGTTAGCATACAGTATTTGTTTTTCTCTTTCTGACTTACTTCACTCGGTATGACAGACTCTAGGTCCATCCACCTCACTACAAATAATTCAATTTTGTTTCTTTTTATGGCTGAGTAATACACTGAAGTCTTTTTAAAATGTTACCTATAACATGTTTTGCGTAAAGATCTTAAAATTATAGATCTGTGTATATCAGCCCAGATATTACTTTTTAAAAATTTTTATTTATTTTTTATTTTTATTTTTGGCTGCTTTGGGTCTTTGTTGCTGTGCGCAGGCTATAACTAAATTATATATTCCATGGTGTTCTTTGCATGCAAAGAAGTGGGATCTGGTTGTGGCACGTGCAGTGGCTCTGGGAATGCAAGAAAATGCCAGCCAGCCTGCGTTCTTGGGTGTTGAGGACGGCTGTCTGGTGCTTTGCAGGGTTCTGTTTGGGGTATGAAGGGACTGTGATTGTGTTTCATCACTATGTAGGACAGTAAAAATGTTGGCTACTCTTATAGCCTGGCTCTTTGAGAGATAGGCTCTACTCAACCTCATCAGGCTGGCCTTCTGCCTACATACAGCATGCTTCCGAATGATTACTTGCACTTTCTAAGCTGTTGTCCTTAAATTCACTTAGGTGATCATCCATATAATTGATTTGGCTCTTTAACCTTTTTATTTAGGTATTTCTAAGAAATTATTTTTCAAAACTGCTAGATCATTATTTCATATCTCTTAATTGGATAATTTCTTAAACATGTTAAGACTTACACTCTACCTAAAAACCTGTGTATACATTCAAACTCAGATGATACAAAACTGCATAAGTCCCCCTTCCACATCCTCTATTCTCCTAGTTCCCTTATCCAGAGCGGAGGCAGTCCTTGTTTGCGATTTCTTATCCATCCTGCCGGCATGAAGAAGTACATGCTATGTCCCTCCATCTTTTTTTCTGGTAGCAAGTTGTTGACTTGACTTTGCATCTTAGTTCCCTGACCATGCCCCCTGCAGTGGAAGCATGGAGTCCTAACCACTGGACTACCAGGGAATTCCCAATTCACTTGACTTTTTAATGAGAAGTTTATATTGGAGACTTTTTTCCTATCAGCATACTTATATATATGTTCTTTTGTTTTAAGGGCTCCATAAAATTCCGTTTATGGATATACTATAATTTATGTCACCAGTTCCTTATTGATGGATATTTGTTTTCAGTCTTTCGCTGCTTCAGGCAATGCTACTGAGAATAACCTTGTGATAATCTGTGGTTGTTTGGTGAATGTCTTAGCAGTAGAGTTAAAGTGGTCAAAGGATTCTGGCACTAAAAATGCACAAGGTCTTTTATAATGAGTGCTTCTGCAGCCTTAGGTGCATCCAGTATTGGAGGAAAATAGATATTGATTGGCTCAGGAAAATAGGCTTGTATTTTAATGATGGAGATGAAAGAATTTGTAGTAAAAAGAAAAATCCTTATGTGATGATCGGGTCAGGGGAAACCAGAATAATTGAATTTTAGAGTCAAAAGGAGTTTTTCAGACCCTCTAGTCCATCTGTGGTCCTGCTCCTTAGAAAGGTCATATGATGGATTGACGTGTTTAACCTGTAACTTTACCTGCTGGTCTTAGTTTTTTCTGCTTAATGCCATTAAAAAGAAGTCACTTTCTTCCTTTTATGTCAGTCCTAACATTGCTCTGTGCTGCCTCCTTTCTCTCAAGTATTCCTGTTTCTTTTCAAATGGTTCTCATGAGATATGTTTAGGTTCCCTTTCATTTTAAGCCACTATTCCTTGTAAAGGTTTCATTTTGTCCAAATCCTCCTAAAGTACATTGCTAGAGCCTAATTTTCTAAGTGTGGTTTTTCCAGTTAAAAATAAGTGAGTGAATGCTCATGTGTTTTGCCTTCTTCCCTATATAAGTTCATCTCAGATGAAATTAATTATCTTTTTTGATAGCCACGTCGTATTCTTGGTCACTGAATGTACGTTGACTCAGACCCATGTCTTTTTTCAAATAAACTGCTGTTGCTTAGCCTTGGCTGCCTTATTCTTTTCTTGGAGTTTTTGTGTATTTATTGCTGTTTTTTACCCTAAGCCAAATATTGGTAAAATTTCATCTTGTATTTTTTAGTTATTAATAGATTTAAATTTATTTAAAAATAAATAAAAAAATAAATTTATTCACTTTTATCTGTGTTGGGTCCTTGTTGCTGCACGTGGGCTTTCTCTAGTTGTGGTGAACGGGGGCTGCTCTTTGTTGCGGTGCGCGGGCTTCTCTTTGCTGTGGTTTCTCGTTGCGGAGCACCCGCTCCAGGCGCGCGGGCTTCAGTAGTTGTGGCTTTCGGGCTCTAGAGCACAGAGTCAGTAGTTGTGGTGCCCGGACTTAGATGCTCCGTGGCATGTGGGATCTTCCCAGGCCAGGGCTCGAACCTGTGTCCTCTGCATTGGCAGTCAGATTCTTAACCACTGCGCCACCAGGGAAGCCCAGTTATTAATAAATTACATGCCTAGAAGTAACCCACAAACCTTTTTTTCTAAACCACTGAATCCTTTGTGCAACTGGAATTTAGAAACAGATAAATAGTCTAGGCTGTCTGATGCTGGGGCCCAGAGCCTTACTTCTCAGCCTTCCTCACTGAGATGGGACCATGGAACACAGGTGAAAATTGCTCTTCTAGATAGTACAAATGGGAAAGCATTGTTAATAGATCCAGATGCAGAATCATTGCTTAAGCATTGTTAATAGATGCAGATGCAAAATCATTTCTTGGACCAGGGTGCCAAGAGGTATCAGTGATTTCTTCAGCCACAAAGTGAGTTTCCACAGAATAGGGTAACAAAGACCCGCCTCCCCTCTCCCATAAAAATGAGAATGCCTATTTTATAAGCTTTAAGCACCATAAATACAAACAAGGGTTTTCACATAGTGCCATTTTCACTCATAACCTGTTGTTTAGGTGAAGAAACTGAGGCCCACAAGGAAGTTGTGATTTAAGGAATTGCATATAACTAATTTTAGTTTGAGCCAGGATTTAAACCCAGTTTTTCTGACTCAGCACTTTATTTTTTCCATTGTACTTTGTTGCTTCTTACTCGGAAACCAGAAACAACTAGTGTGTTTAAAATTGAAGATTTTTTTTTAGGCAAGAAGTCATGATTTATGAACATGGGGATGGGTGATGGACTGGATTTGTTAGCAACTGATTTCTTAAAGGATTAGTATGACTTTCTTTCTTTCCTAAACAGACCAGAAGGAAAGGATTATGCCCTTCATTGGCTAGTGCTGGGGACTCACACATCTGATGAGCAGAATCATCTCGTGGTTGCTCGAGTCCATATTCCGAATGATGATGCTCAGTTTGATGCTTCCCACTGTGACAGTGAGAAGGGTGGTAGGTATACCATATATTCCAGCATTGGTGTCAAGGAATAGGCCTCTAATTATATGCTATTAAAACGTTGTACTAATATCTTTTGGCCCAGCAGTTTAACTTCTAGGACTTTATCCTACAGAACTACTCACCCACATGTGCACAAGGATTTTACAGTAGCAGTATTTGCAAGATTGAAAAATTAGGCTCAACCTAGCAACCAGATGTTAGTTCATAGGAAGTTGGTCAAACACATTATGGTATGTTTGAAATACTGTGCAGCAGTTACTAAGAATGACCTAACTTTGAATTTTACACACAGGCAGGGAGATAAATCTGTATGCACTGGTATGGAAAGGTTTCCAAAATAAAGTGAGTAACTGGTATGTGTGATTATAGTAACTGTTTTGGTAACAGTAAGAATATGTGTTGGTGTAGGCATAGGAAAAAGTCAGGAGGCATTTACACCAAACAGTTAATAGTGGGTTTTTTATGGAAGCTGTTGACTCCCATCCCCCAATCCAAACATACAGTCCCCTGTTTTGGTATTCCCACAACCACCCAAGTTTGGTGATTTTGCTAGGAGGACTCACAAGACTCAGCAGATTATGCTCATGGCTAAAGTTTGTTACAATGAAAAATACAGAACAAAAGCAGCAGGAAAAAGATAAGCATCAGGGAGTCTACAGAGGTCCAGCACAAGTCTCATCCAGGGCCACACAGGATGTGCTTTCCCTCTGGCAGCAAACGACAGGGACACGTGTGGACTATCTCTGCTCAGGGACGCCCATTCGAGGGTCAGGGTCTCAGTCTTTCATGGCGGTTGGTTTTGTAGGCACATCATATTGGCAGCCAGCCATGACAGCTGAACTCGGGACCCCCCCGCCCCGTAATGAAATCAGGTGCATACCATCAGTCTTGATATTTGTGCAAAGCAACCCTGACAGACTGGTACAGCATGGTCCCTTGCTTCAGGTGTACACCACAAAATCAACCCATCAGTGACATCGAGAACATTCTGAGGTCATGGTCCCAGGAGTTGGTCAAGGGTCAGTCATGGGCCCAGTGTCCGTCAGAACTGTGAGGGCTAAGCAACCAGACCTGCTGGGTTAGTGCTTTCCCCACAGCCCCAAATGGTTGAATAGAGCTTTCTTATTGAAAATAAAATTCTACTTTTTAGCTAAAGTCCTGCCACCCCTACTCCATTCCTCCTTGCTTTCTTCTCCAGAATTCATCACGGTCCTGAAATTAGTGTGCCGTTTTCAACTATTTGTATTTTTATTATTCATACAGTAATAAACATACATAATGTTGTTTTGCAGTTTGCTTTTTTCATTCAGTTTTGTCTGTGTATACTATGTAAATGTCTAGGTCATTCTTTTAACAACCGTATAGTATTCCATTATGCTTAAACCTCAATTTTTTCTTCTATCAAGGGGCAGTTGGATTGTATCTGTGTGGGTGTTTTGCTGTTATGAGCAATGCTTCAGTGAACATCCTTGTTCCATCTCCTCGTACACGTGGGAGAATTTATGTAGTGGAGTGGAATTGCTGAGTTGTGTGGTATATTCATTGTCAACCTAAAATAATATAAACCTTTTCCAAAATGATTTACTCAGTTTACCACTTCCACAATTCATAGTCCATTACCCTACAACCTTATGCATTATTTCTGTAAATATTGTTGTAATCAGAAAAATTTTAATGGCTGTTAGTCCTAAACTATGTACTTAATTGGACTTTCAGCTTAAGAATTAGTCTCTGTGCATGATACAGGGAGATATTGTTATTAGTAACTTGTCCAGTGAATTACATTCTAACAAGTGACTACAGTAATTCACAGTTAACACCTTTTAAATTTTTCAGTTATGGTATTTTTAATGGATACTATTGTCATTAAGATAGTGATTTTTCAAGCTTTTCCTTTTGAGTTTGAGAAAACAAAGCCCTGCGTACACAGTAAATCTTACCTGGAAGCCCAGTTTTTATTAAAGGAGAGCTGTTGAGTTTGTTTTCACTAAAGGAATTTGGAAACTTGAGTATCTTTGTAGCAGAAGGGCGAGAAAGAATCCTTGGGGTCCACGTGGTGGGAGATTGAAAATATAAAAGCGGCAGCTTTGGAGCAGGCTCTCTGGTGGTGGCAGGTGATAGGATCAGGAGGGGTGTCTTGGAAAGGCTGAGGCATTTTCTTCCATTGACTCGATGGGAAGGGGAAGTGCTAAGAGGGAAATGGGTGATTGCGTATGGTTGTGTGAGAGTTGTTGTGTGAAATGGGCTGACTTTGAGCCTCAGAAATAGTAAGCAGTGTTTGCCATAGAGAAGAATGACTAAAATCTTCCCCCATCCCCCCACCCCTGGCCCCGTGGCTTGCGGGATCTTAGTTCCCCATCCAAGGATCAAACCCGGGCCCCGAAGTGAAAGCACTGAGTCCTAACCACTGGACCGCCAGGGAATTCCCAAGAATGGCTAAATTCTGATAGTAAGGCATGGGAGCTAGTGTTGCTTGAGCATTCCTACATAGCAGGGCCTGGCTGAAACTGAGTAAAGGCTTACTGCTTTCGGTGTGTTTTCGCCAGGCCCCAGCCAGTCTGTTTTAGTTGTTACCTGCCTGGTTTCATTAGGCATTTGAGTTAGTGTTACTTGACCTGAGACACAGGGTAAGCTGAAAAGGAATGTGCAAAGGAGAAGAGATATAGGTCAGGAAGAAGTAACAGTTATAATGTGAAGCCTCCGAGTTTTTTCAAGTCAGCAACTAATTTAGATTTGTTGTCTACGAGCACAAAAGAGAAAATGTTCTTGTTTGCTCTTATCTGCTTAGATATTCTCTACTTGTATTCTTTCTGCTATCACCTTGCTTCTGCTCCGAAGTTACACTTTTTATGTGGCTTTCTCACTTTTCCAAGGCCTTTTTTTTCCCCCAAGGCCTTTTTAGTAACTATTTAACATTGTAGTCATATTCCTACACCAGATAGGGAGGTTAGCCCACTCATTTTAGCTTTGGCACTCCACTAGCAGTTGAACCGACATGTTCAACTGGATTGAATGTGTTCAAGGATTCTGGTGGAACTGACGTACGTGTGTGTGTGTGTGTGTGTGTGTCTGTCTGTCTGTCTGTCTGTCTGTCTTGGGATTGGGTGGGTGTTAGTTGGATTTCCGATATGAGGATGTTTTTGACTTTAGACTCAAGGAGTGTTCATACTCCTGAGGATGAACCTGTCTTAATGAAACCTAAAATACAATTCTAATTTCAGCACTTCCAAATGAGTTGTATTTGAACTAAAAGGCTGAGGTGTGTTAATTGTGTGGTTATTTGAATTTTCGTGAATAATTACATCATCTTCACAACTGAAAGAAGGTGGTTTTTAAATGTTTTAAGTCCAAGGTGGAACTGAACTGCATAAAATAGGGATCAACATTTTCCAATTCACATGGGCTTCGAGAATAAATTAATTCCAAGTGGCAAGCGAGCCTATATTTTTGTGTTCTTGCGTGCCCTCTCTCCCTCTCTCTTGGCAATTTGTGTTGTATTCTGTCAGATTAAAATCTCAGGTTGATTAAACTGAGTGACTTGTGAATTTTAATCATAAGTGTATGTGTTTATTTCTTTCTTCTCACATTAGAATTTGGTGGCTTTGGTTCTGTAACAGGAAAAATTGAATGTGAAATTAAAATTAACCACGAAGGAGAAGTAAACCGTGCTCGTTACATGCCGCAGAATCCTCACATCATTGCTACAAAAACGCCGTCTTCTGACGTGCTGGTTTTTGACTATACAAAGCACCCTGCTAAACCAGGTATGTAGTAATAAAGTCAGACCATTGCTTGACCCTTCTTGATTCAAAATGATAATAACTTTGACATCATTCAAACTAGTATACTCTAATTTTTAAAGGTTTAGAAATTGTTTCAGGGGTCCCAAAACCATGCCAAATTCAGTGATTTAACAGAAGAACCTCACAGCAGGTTATTATATTCCTGGCTAAAGTTTATTAGAGCAAAGGATATAGAGCAAAAAAAACGGGAATAAAAACTGGCTAAGGTTTATTACAGCAAAGGTTACAGAGCAAAGACAGGAGGAGAAAGATACACATCAGGCAGAGTCCAGAGAGGTCAGGCATAGACCTGTGAATCCTTCTCCCCTGGGGCCACATACCACAGGGGCATAAATATCTCTGCCCAGGGAAGCCCATTTGAGTCTCAGTGTCTGGGGATTTTATGGAGGTCTGGTCACACAGGTACATTCTGCTCTGTGACCAGCCATGGTAAGGGAAACTCAGGACCCTAGCAGTGAAGCCAGATGCATCATGAATCTTGCTCAACAATCCTACAGGTCTCGACAAGCTGCCACAGCATGCCCCACTGCTCTGGGCATACACAGCTTCATCAGACGGCGACATGAAGAATTTTGTGAGAGTCACATTCCCAGGGGCTGGCTAGGTCAGTCATGGTTGCAGGCTACCTTGGAGACATGCAAGGACTGAACAGCCAGACCTGCTGTGTTAACTGTTGCCTCACAAAAATGTTCTTAAAACTGGACTTGGAGCTGGGGTGGGTTGTCACCATGTAAATTTGTGGGCTGGTATAGTTTTCAGTATTTTGTGTTAGAGCTTAGTACTAGGTTTTGCAAAGGAACAAGTCATTTTATGGTCACGAAACCTGGTTTGCATTGAGTATTTGAAATGAAGCACAGAGAACAGCTTTTCAGGGTGGTCGTGGGTGAAACCAAGTCCTTGCTTATGTGTGGTGCTTTTCCAGGCATTATGATAAATGTTACGGCTCACTCAGGAGTGGGAATTTGCTCTTACCAGTTCTGATAAACAGATAATCACTTAGTAGTTAATGTATTTCTTTTTCTTTTTTTTTTCTTTTCTTTTCTTTCCTCCTTTTTTTTTTTTTTGTTTTTTTTTTGTTTTTTTAGACCCAAGTGGAGAATGTAATCCTGATCTTAGGTTAAGAGGCCACCAAAAGGAAGGCTATGGTCTTTCTTGGAATTCTAATTTGAGTGGACATCTCTTAAGTGCATCTGACGACCATGTGAGAAACCTATTCTTCCTAATCTACTCATGCACTGAGAGTTAAAGACTGTGTCACGGACAGCTCTGCACTGATGGAGACTAATAGATGAAAGGTTTTCTAAGATAATACTGATTGTTGTGATAACATTTCCACAGGATTTAGAGAAATGGTTATCACACTGCCCTTTTGGAGCCTTAGAATTCCACAAAGCTCTTTTGAAGCAGCCTTAGAGTGGAAGGAAAGTGGGCAAAAGGTGTCCCATTATTTAAAAGTGGACCTCTGTAATGGAGACTCTTTAAAGTGTTTGTGAGGCCTGATTAATATAAATTACATTTTAGTTTAGTTGTTTTTTGGTTTTTTGGGTTTTTTTATACTGTTTTTTAAGTGTACAATTCCGTAGGTTTTAGTATATTTGCAAAGTTGTGAAACCATCACTAGTATCTAATTCTAAAACATTTTCATCAAATGTCACAAAAAGTAACTCCATACCCATTAAACAGTCACTCCTCACTCCTTCCTTCCCCCAGCTCCTGGCAACCACTAGTTTACTTTCAATCAGTAGATTTGTCTTTTCTTGATATTACATATAAATGGAATCATATAGTATGCGGCTCTTTCTGTCTGGCTGCTTTGATTTAGCATTAATGTTTTCAAGGTTCATCCATGTGAAAGCAGTGTCGGTACTTCATCCCTTTTTATGGCTGAACAATACTCCATTATATAGATATACCACAATTTATTCATTTATCAGTTGGTAGACATTTGGGTTGTTTCCCCTTGGGGCTACTTTTGAGTATTGCCACTGTGAACATTTTTGTACAGGTTTTTGTGTAGGTATGTTTTCATTTCTCTTGGGTAGTCACCTAGGAGTTGAATTACTGAGTCATGCGGTAACTTTATGTTTAGCTGTTTGAAGAACTGCCAAACTTTTCCAAAGCAGCTGCACCACTTCACATTCCTACCAACCGTGTATGAGGCTACCAGTTTCTCCATGTCCTCACCAACACTTGTTATGGTCTGTCTTTATTATAGCCATTCTAGTGGGTGTGAAGTGGTATTTCATTGTGGTTTTGACTTATATGTACTAATGGTGTTGAGCATCTTTTCATGTGCTTACTGGCCATTTCTGTACCATCTTTGGAAAAATTTGTATTGAAATCCTTTGTCCATTTTCATTTTGTATTTCCTTGAGAGTGCTTTATATATTCTAGATTCAAGTCCTTTATCAGATACGTGATTTTTTAAAAATTTCTCCCATTCTTTGGAAAGCCCAGAAGTTTTAAATTTTGAGTTCAGTTTATATATTTTATGTCACTTTTGCTTTTGATACCATATCTAAGAAACCATTACATAATCCAACATCACAAAAATTTACACCTATGTTTTTTCTAAGAATTTTACAGTTTTAGCTCTTATATTTACGTCTTTGATCCATTTTGATATGGTGTGAGGTGTAGAGGTCCAACTTCATCCTCTGTGTGTGGCTGTCTAGCTTTCCCAGCCAATCTTTCCCTGTTGAGTTGCCTTGGCATCTTTTAATATAAAGTGTTTTAATTAACAATGAAAAGTACCACACAAATGCAAAGTGATCTTGTTAATTTATTATAGATCAACGTTTGTAGCATTCTTGCCACTAACAGCCCCATATTTTCTTTCATGGTTCCCATGCTGTAAGCCTGAAGTGTCTGGTATGACTCCAAGTACAAGCCGAGAGTAGACTTCTGGAGCTTTTGAAAGCTCATGTAACTTGGCCACAGTTAGCGTTTTATGTCAGCTTTGTGAGAGAAGGTTACTTGCCTTCTTCCTTAGTATATCCCCATACCTAGAACAGGGCCTGTCACATCACAGGCCTTCTTTATTTGTCTGTTAATTGCAGTTTCTGTTCAGCTTTTTGAAGTATTGAAAGTAGGCAATTGGCCCAATCAAGATTGTTTAGTTACAAGCAAGCAAAACCAACTGTGGCTGATGGTTTTGTTTTGTTTTGTTTTCTATAATTTTTCTCTACCTTTTTGTAAATTTTAAATTTTTACTATTTTTATTTTTTGTTTTTAAGGATATTCTTCAGGGGCATTTTCTGAGTGATCTTTTAAAAAAAATATCTCTTTTAATTTGTTTTTAAAAAATAAATGTATACCCCCTTCACCTATTTCTCCCACCCTCCACCCCTGGCAGCCACCAATCTGTTCTTTGTGTCTATGAGCTTGTTTTTTGTTGTCGTTGTTTTTAAGTTTCCATATATAAGAGAGATCATGTGGTATTTGTCTTTCTCTAACTTACTTCGCTTAGCATACTGCCCTCAAAGTTCATTTTGTCACAGATGACAAGATTTCCTCTTTATGGCTGAGTAGTATTCCATTGCATATATACAGCACATCTTTATCCATTCATGCATTGATGGATACTTAGGTTGTTTCCTTGTCTTGCCTATTGTAAATAATGCCACAGTGGACATGGGGGTGCATATATCTTTTCGAGTTAGTGTTTTCGTTTTCTTTGCATAAATACCCAAGTGGGATTGCTGGATCATGTGGTAGTGCCAGTTTTACTTTTTTGAGAACTTCCATAACTATTTTCCTTGGTGGCTGCAAAGATGGTGCTGGCTGATTTAAACAGAAAAGTAATTGATTGGAAGGGCCTTGGGTAGGGTAGCTCACAGAAATGCTGTGGCGGCTAGAAAATGGTCTGGAAAAGAGGGGAGGCCAGGTCGTTGACCCAAATTAGGCCAGTGAGGATGTCATTCTTGCCACCCTTGGAAAGTGGATGTAACACCCCCGCCCCCCAATCATCAGAACAGATTCTCCTTTTGTTGCTGTTCACAATTCGAAGACCTGGTCAGATGATTGAGCCCATGTCATGTTCTTGCAACCATGCTCCAAGGGAGGCTGGGAAGCAAGGGTCTACCTCAGTTCTCTGGAAGGAAGCTTTCCTTTGTTTCCCTCAAAGTGAACATCCTCCCAACAGGGAGGATGGGTTATGCTCAGGAACTTAACTGCTAGTACTTTTTGAAGACACCAGGCTGGGAGTTGCTAGTCATAATTAATGGCTGACGTTTCCCAAGGGCTCCATATATGCCAGGGATCTTGCTAATGTTCCCAGGATCCTTCTGAGGTGAGGAACAGGTGATGGCAAGAGTTCCACACGTTCCGTCTCTTCCGTGCATGTAAATTGTGCAAGTACCAACAGAGACTAAGGGCCATGTGTATTATGTAACAGAAACCCTTTCAGGTAAAAAAAAAAGTGATTTATAAAGAGATGAAGCTGATACTAGTGTCAGTGGAATTAGGTCGAATATAGCTTAATGGAATTACCTCTTGTTTTAAACCATTGAGATGAGAATCATTGCGCTATAGCTTGTAGTATTTTTTCATAGAAACTTAAGACTTTTTTCTCAACTATTTTTATGATGAGATGTTAAGAAGAGACTCAACTCCCAGAGCCTGCTGATCTGTGATCTTTGAGGTCTGGGCAGGCCCTGTGGCATCTTCCAGTAGCCTCATAGGGGTTCCTAGGTCATTCACCTTTTGCACTTCCTGATGTGTGTAGTGGTTTCTGCCATGAAGTGAGACTTGGCCAAAGGCTTTTGCTTTTTAAGAGGCATATTTTAGTTTTAATTCCCAGTCTCCCAACCCAGCGTTAAGTTTTAAGATGTGCATTTCTGTTCAGTAGATACCGAACACCAGGCTGTCAGTGTTGTGTTGTGTAATCTGGGTGAATTTTAGATACTTGACTGAATGTATGTAGGTGGAAACTCTATCTTGAATTTCTTGCCTGCCACCATGCTGTCTTCCTGTCCCCATTACACTGTATCTTCCTTGCCCTCTGCATCTCAGATTGTGGAAGCTGTACCAATACACTCTTCTGTTTATGAAGCTTTACTTTTGTTTATATTTCCTCCTCGTGTTTATTTGTAACTTGTATATAATTAAGTAGTTTTGTTTTTAATAAAGGTGTTTTAAATAAGGTGTTAGCATTTAAATTCAGTATCTTATAACTTGTTTTGTTCCTTCTTCAGACTGTCTGTCTGTGGGATATTAATGCAGGACCAAAGGAAGGCAAAATTGTGGATGCTAAAGCGATTTTTACTGGCCACTCGGCTGTTGTAGAGGATGTGGCCTGGCACCTGCTGCATGAATCATTGTTTGGATCTGTTGCTGATGATCAGAAACTTATGATGTAAGGTGGAAAATTCAGTGGGGTCTCATTATATGGGTGTCCTGAATGGCCATCAGTGATTGTGGTGGCCTGTGGTTTGATTTCTTTTTTTTGTAATTATGTCTTGGCCTTCAAAAAAAAAAAGAAAAGAAAAAAAATAGCTTTAGTGAGGTATAATTGACATAATAAACTGCAAGTAGGTATGGCCTTTTTACATAAAAGTTACTGTGCTGTATGGTTGAACACAACTTTTTATTTAGAAAAAGAAAGGAAAACAGGTATGTACACACAAAGAAACATGCTTAGGGCAGTGGTATGTATCAAAATTGAGATCAGGGTGGTTTGCATTGAAGTTGAGGGAGAGAGTGATTGCATCAAGGCATGGCCACGGGGCTGCATTCAACTGCCTGGAATGCTTTTTATCTCATAAGCTAATGTCTGAGGCAAACAAAGCAAAACACGGAAATTTGACAAGGCTATGTTGTAGGTATCAAATTGTTACATTTTTCTTTATGTAGTATTTTGTGTACACTTGAAATAGCTGGTAATCCAGACAGGAACCTAAGGAACAAGAAAGCAGAAATAGCCCTAGTTTGTTTTGCGCAGGTTTAGCACATATCAGTTAGTGGTTGGAAGTCCAACTCTGCGTGGTTGGTGTCCCTGAAGGGGCGGGTTAGCGAGAGAACAGTGGCGTGGAGTGGTGCTGGTGTGGGCGCCGAGCGTTGGGGAGAGAGGCTGGGTTGGGTTGAGCAGCCTGCTCGTGTGCTATGTGCCTTGCTTGTACCTTTGTGTTTTAGATGGGACACCAGGTCCAACACCACCTCCAAGCCGAGCCACCTGGTTGATGCGCACACCGCTGAGGTCAATTGCCTGTCGTTCAATCCCTACAGCGAGTTCATTCTCGCAACTGGCTCTGCGGATAAGGTTTCTTAAGTTTTTGCATACTTGGTGTTTACAAACCCAGTGGTCTTGTTACTGTAATATTTTAAAATTCTTATGTAAAGTGCATAAATGAATTCCTTTTCATTTATTTTTCTTCAGACTGTAGCTTTATGGGATCTGCGTAATTTAAAATTGAAACTCCATACCTTCGAATCTCATAAAGATGAAATTTTCCAGGTATGTGACAGTTTTCTGATATCTGTCAGATTTTAGTAACGTTTTGGTAGAGGGAAATCAAAAAATTTTTTTCTTTTATATCATGGTCAGTGGGCATTGTTTTTTTGTTGTTTTGTTTTTTTTTTTTGGCCAAACCTCGTGACTTGCAGGATCTTAGTTCCCCGACCAGGGATTGAACCCACGCCCTCGGCAGTGAAAGCGCAGAGTCCGAACCACTGGACTGCCAGGGGAGTCCCTGTTTATTATTTTTGAAAGCTCCTCTTCTCCTGTGTAAGTTAACTAGTGAGAAATAACTTGGAGCTTTTTAGAAACTATTAGTTCAGAAGTAGAAGGAAAAAACCTTGCAAAATAAGATCAGTTTAAAAAGTGAAGGGAGTTCCCTGGTGGTCTACTGGTTAGGATTTGGCACTGTCACTACTATGGCCTGGGTTCAGTCCCTGGTCGGGGAACTGAGATCACGCAAGCCGTGTGGCACAGCAATCAATCAATAAAATAAGTAAATAAAATTTTAAAAAGTGAAATCCAGAGATTCTTCCCTTAAGGTATATCAGCATGGTGGGTCCTCTAGTGAAAAATATCTTGTATGTGGTTTAAAACAGAGATTTGCATAGGCTAAAATATACTTCATTGAAAATGTTAAAAGCTTCTGGGATGGTTTCGGGGCTGAATAAGTTTATTTGGACCCCTAGCTGAGTTCCCTTGTGTTGGGGAGTATGACCTTCCTGGGGGAAAGCTGAGGAGATGGTCCAACAAAATTGAGTTATTTGCAGTGAGGTGGATGGACCTAGAGTCTGTCATACAGAGTGAAGTAAAAGGAGAGGGTATAGAACACGAAATGGGAAAATGTCAAGGATTAGAACAATATCCACAAACTTAGGAACGGATGATTCTTTACATTTTCAAATATGTATTGCTAGGTCCACTGGTCTCCACATAACGAAACTATTCTGGCTTCAAGTGGTACTGATCGCCGCCTGAACGTGTGGGATTTAAGGTAACTCAGTACCTGGTGACAAGAAATTGCATAAATATGCTAATCTGGCAGATTATGTAGTAATTCATAAACTAGAAGAGCAATTTGCTAACCCCAGTTTAATAAGTCTAATATTAATTTTAAGTACCTTCCTGAAGAGTCTTTGTTCCATAAAATAGAAGTGAATCAGCAAATGGACTGTAAAGTAAATTTATGCATATGTGAGTTTTGTTTTTCTATTGATAATTAGGACTGAAGTCAGGGGGCGGGGGTGCATGTGTGTTTCAACATCAAAATGATGGCATTGAAAACACTTCTGCTGTAGAAGGGGGTAAAGACATTAGCTGTTCATGTCTCCTTGGGTCACACTTACACCTGCAGGACTAGTCTTTCTCAGTTTTTTTTACCATTTGCTCTTCTGTGCTTTCATTGGTTCTCTTCGCAGGTATGAGCTCCCTCTGTGGGTTGTGTAACTGCTGGGGTAAACTTGGGAACAGGATAAGCATAGCCTGTGCTGTCAGAGATCTTAAGTTCTTCTGGGCGCTCATTGTGTAAAGAGTTGCTCCCAATTCTTAAAGTTCCTTGACTGCAGAGTTGCTGTTGCAAGAATTTCAGACTCCTTTGCTTTTTTTGAGCCTTTAGAGCCGTTAATAATGTTCCATTACATACATCTCTGTAAGATGTCCTTATCTCAAATTTAAATCATTAAATTCCTGAAAATAACTTCTTTCCTACCTGTATTGCTTTGAAGTGGACTAAGTTTTTAGTCAAGGCTGCCTTACTTACAGAGACAGTAGACCCACTTTTCAGTGTATGGAATAGAGACACTGTAGAATAAAATGCTTGTGTTGTAAAACTGCTAAACATCTAATGTTCTGTGTTCTTATGGAACAAACTCTGGCTGTGATAGATGCTTGAAAATGTAGAGAATCTTTAAAACAGACATTTGAGTGATTTTTTTTAACTTGAAAACAATTTTAGTAGTAAAATTAGAAACCTTAAACAAAAACTACAGTGTTGTATGAACTGGTGCAGCAAGGTTTGAAAGTCTGATGTCCTGGCAACTGGATTGTCTTTAGGGGTGCCGTAAATAAATTTGCAGGCATTGTATAATTTCTTCTTAAAGTTTATTCATGTCTTGCTTGCTATTAAAAGAATACATTAGATAAAATTATGGATTAAAATGGTCGATGTTAGCAATTGTACTCCTGACAGTGGGAGGAGAAACATAATTGTCTAGCAGTCCCATGTGTTTGGCTTGTTTGATTAGCTTTATTGGAAAGAAAAAGTCTAGCACATGGAAAGTTGTGTATTTTGGCTGTATTTTTTTTTTTTTTTAGCAGCTATTACTAGCAAAGTCCACCTGTTTACTTAGGTATCAGGGCTGATGATTGGTGTGTAACGAGTGATTTCACTGTTGGAACTGCTGGCAGCAAATTCTACAAATTGACATTTTTAAGATAAGAAAAAATTAAAACTTAACCTTTCCTTGGCTTATATATTCCATAGTTAAAGTTGTTTTGTTGTCATATCTTTAGACACATCTACAGTACTGATGTGTAATTGTATTTCACTCCTGGGATGAGAAAGGCTTTAAGAGTGAAGTGTAGGGACTGGGCATCAGTTCTTCTATAGATATTTTATATTCTTTTCACCTTTTAATCCTAATGCAGGAAACACCTCAGTTAAAATATTGAATGAATTTTAAGCTAATATTTATTAACAATAATTACTATTCTTCAGCTTCAGTTATGAACGGCTCTTATTACCATTTCCAGGAAGTAAGCACCACACCCTCCCACCAAATAATTAATACAAAAACTAACCGATAACACTAGAGAAGTAAGTTGCTTTTAGAGTGTGTGTTTTAGGATGGGATTTGTGGGCTGATGCTGGCTTTGCAAACATTGATGCTAGAAGAATTTCAGTAATGAAGGCATTGTGTTCTTTCTTCTCAATAGCAAAATTGGAGAAGAACAATCAGCAGAAGATGCGGAAGATGGGCCTCCAGAGCTCCTGGTATATATTGGCTTTTCTTAATGCAAGATGAAATGTCATATGCAGATTGGACTATTTGTCATTGTTTCATGTATCTGGAAAATGAGTCAAGAACTTCAAATTCTAGCTCTTGAAGATGATTTCAAATTGGAGGCCTTGGAGGTTATTGTGATAGAGTTTTGACATTTATTGAAAATACTAAATAGAGCCCAGTAGGTTTTACCAATGTTTCACTAAGAATAATTTAGGCTCCTGGAAAATAGTGTATAATAATTTCTCACTGATTCTCTCAATTATGATGTTTCTGAGGGTTTGGGGGTGAGGGGCATTGATATTCAATTAGCAATACTTAACACTTTCTAACAGTATGGAAAAACTTAATGACCTGATTAAGTTCCCTGCTCAGAAAAATGAATGCTTCCTCGATCTTGTTGATGCCAACAGTGCCCACCATCTTCCTCCCATTCCTAATTAAATTATCTTGGCATCTCCTTGGCCCTTTGAAGGTTTGCATGGTGGTATCTGTCCTCATCCTTCCTGACTCTGAGTCCTTCATTGTACACTTCAGGTCACTTTTCTATGAATCATTGCCAGACTTGGTAATGGTTCTTTGTCCTCACTCTGAATTCAACATTTATCTCCACCAGTCATTTGGCAGATAATCACTCGTTCCTCTGTAACGTATATTTAGCTCTTAGGCCAGTACTAATTTTTGGAATGCTTGGGCTTTGCCCACCACTTTTAAAAGGTAAAGAAGGCCATTGAGGATGAGCCCTGCACACAGAAGATGTTCACTAGATGCCACATAGTATGGACATCCGAGACCCCCTTACTCCTTGCCCTGTGTGTTACCGTGCCTGACGTACTAGCATGTTCAGTGTTAATACTTCTGCTGCTTATAGTATTTCTCAATAAAGTGCTACCATAGACAGATGACAGCATCTAAATGCTGTATTCTGTATTGGGTGTCTTAATTTGAGAAGTCTGTTTTGTGATGCAGGGCCTTGTAAATTTTTTAAGTCTTTTTTTAGCTAAGGTGTTGCTACCAACCATTTTTACTTTTTTCTTTTTTTATATTTTGTTAACGCTTACTGAGATATAATTTACAGATCATACAGTTCACTGAAGTATACACTTCAGTGATTTTTACTATGTTCATAGAGTTGGACATCCATCACAAGTCAATTTGAGAATATTTTTTTTTACCTCAAAAAGAAATTGTACCCTTTAACCATCACTTCCCAGTCTTCTTTTGTGAGCCCCTGGCTACCACTAATTACTTTCTATCTCTCTAGATTTGCCTGTTCTGGATGTTTCATATGACAGGAATCATGCAGTATGTGGTCTTTTGTGACTGATCCTTGCACTTAGTGTATAATGTTTTTAAGGTTTCCTGCTAGTTTTTGATATTGCAGGGAGAGGACAATGTATTTGTACAATGTCTCTGTAACAGTTTCATGGGCCTTGACAAAATCCACTAGTATTTTGCTTCCTTTTTCATGAGTCTGAAATCAAGGGACATTTAAGTGTAGTAAACTGGATACTAACAAGATTTAAATATAACAATGTCTTGATTTAATGACTCCTGTTTATATTCCAAGCCTGTGGTCTGAAAGGATTTTCACTTATGTCCCCTTTATGACTATATTTAAAAGCTGTTAATCCCATCTTATACTAGGTAAAATAGTTACATTGCATATAACCTAATTGGTGGAGATAGACCTCACTGTCAAACTAAAGTCAAATCTGACTTTCTGTCAGGAAGGGTGACTTACCAGTTCATAACAAAGTATTCATATTCTCCATGTGAAAATTGTTTCTTCTTTTTTTTAATTTTTTTTTTTTGGCTACACTGGGTCTTGGTTGCTGTGCGCAGGCTTTTTCTCTAGTTGCAGTGAGCAGGGGCTACTCTTTGTTGTGGTGTGCGGGCTTCTTGTTGCAGAGCATGGGCTCTAGACCACAGGCTCAGTAATTGTGGTGCACGGGTTTAGTTGCTCCGCGGCGCATGGGATCTTCCCAGACCAGGGCTCGAACCTGTGTCCCCTGCACTGGCAAGCGGATTCGTAACCACTGTGCCACCAGGGAAGTCCTCTTTTTTTTTTGGCCGCGCTGCGTGGCACGTGGGATCTTAGTTCCCTGACCAGGGCTCGAACCTGCGCCCCCTGCAGTGGAAGCACGGAGTCTTAACCACTGGACCAGCAAGGAAGTCCCAAGAACTGTTTCTTCTGAATCTTAATTCTAAGATAAATAAAGCCCAGTGCAGGAAGTAAGACTGCCCCCTTCAGCATTTCTTAGCAAATACCTCGGTTTAGGTCTTATGGGGGAGGTTAAAAGACCTTCTGGAGTCCCAAGAATTCTTTTTTTCCCCCAGCCTTGGGGCAGTGTGCCTTGGAGAGATTGAAGGATGGCTGAGAAGTATGCCTTTCCATTAGTAAGGGGGAGAAGGGGATCCTTCAGGGGGCCACAGAAGAACCAGGAGACTCCAGGTGGGCCAGTTTTAGGAGAGTATGTATAACATAAGACATCCTGGAAATGTATGACCTTGAATATTTGTATCTATATATTTGCTAATGAGGCAGAATTTTAGTGTTAATTATATTAGCTATGGAAATGGCACCGTGGTCGTGAAGGAAAATGTCCTTTGTTTTCGGTGATGCAGGCTGAAGTATTTAGGGGTTAGGTGTGCTGTCTGCAACTTTGTGGTGGCTCAGCAGGTGGTGTGTTAACGAAATAGTATTTGGGGAACCTAGGTGATGGTTATCCAGGCGTTCGTTGTACTATCCTATCACCTTTTTTGGAGGGTTTGGAAGTTGCCAAAATCAAGAGTGGTGGAGGGCTGGCTTACTAATTAGCCTGTACCACCCTCACTCCAAACTGCAGTTCAGCGACCCGTTACAAGACTGATGCTCTAAAAACTAACTTCCAACATGAGATATGAAACCAAGGCTTTTTTTCTTCTTAACAGTTTATTCATGGAGGACACACCGCCAAGATATCAGATTTTAGTTGGAACCCCAATGAGCCTTGGGTCATTTGCTCGGTGTCCGAGGATAACATCATGCAGATATGGCAAATGGTGAGCCTAAAGTATTTATTTTTTCCTCAATGACTATCTTGGAGAGATTTTACTAATGATTAATATAATAGACATATATCAAACATTTAGGTACATATTATATCAAATATTTATAGAAAGTCTTAAAAGACCTTTTCCCATTTTAACAGCAGTCTTTAGTTCAATATGCACCTGTCGGGTTGGGAGAAATCTGTGCACACGTTGATGTAGACATAGCACCTGCTCCGATTTTCATGATCGTTACGCCCTTTATCAGCTGGGCTCTTGGCATCACTGCGCCATGTCCAGTGTCTGATGTGTCGTAGGCACGAAGGATACGGGAGGAAACATCAGTGCGTTCACACTGAGATACTGAGTTCTGTGGTGATGTGCACTAAGCACTTCAGGGCTATCACTCCGTCGAAGTGTCTGAAATGCTTTTGGAAAACACCTTTTATGGATAACTGAAATAAGTAGTAGTGCATGGGCAGCTAGGTGTGTGTGTGGAGTTACATGCTGGCAAATAATTTTTGAGGACACTGGCGTGCCTTTTCCTCATGAAATTTATTGGTCTTTGGGGGTAAAACAAAAAGGAAACTAAGTTTACTCCAAAATGTGTCCACATTTAATTTCCAGCACTAAATCACTCTGGCCAGTGACAGCTAAAATCTGGATAGAACTAGTGAATGCTATTTTTGGATAGTCTTGTAAAATCTTTGGGGAGTTTTACCTCTGATTTTATTTGGTTGTCTCCAGGCTGAAAATATTTACAATGATGAAGAGTCAGATGTCACAGCATCGGAACTGGAGGGGCAAGGATCTTAAACCCAAAGTATGAGAAACGTTTCTATTGAATGTAATGCTACACAAATGCTTGATTTATCAAGCGCCAAAATGGCATTGTATAGTAGAAAGTCTAAGTGGGGTGGCATATGGCGTTCTTTACCTTCTGATCCTAGCACTTTTCAAGTGAGCTATTGCGTACTGTATCATATTGTAGCTTTTAGGGAAGAAAGGAATGTTGCTTAAGAAAGATCATCAGCCATTGTTTTAAAATACAGTAGCAGGGTACTGCCTTTGATTCAACTATTTTAAGTCCTTGTTTTCTCAAACTAAGTGCTTGCTCTTCCTAAATATGCAAGAATAATTAACTTTTACACTTTTTCCCTCCAACACTTCTTGATTGGCTTTGCAGAAATAAAGTTTTAAAATAAACTTTGTTTTATTCTTTTAGAACCTGGTTTGGGGGTGTGTGTGTGTGTATGGATGGATCTATGTATGTCCCTTCATGAGGAGGCTGTCAGGGTATACATGCTGAGAACTACCTGAATTTCTTTCCAAGGTACGCGATGGATATCCTGTGCAGACGTGGGAAGAAGTTAGGTGTATTTTGTGCTTGATTGGTGAATCTAGAACTACCTAAAACTTAATGTCATTTGACCCATATGCTATTTCTGCCTTAACTTGGGCAGCTTTAAACGAACACGAGATTTCTCCCCAAGAAAGAAAAGCTTGTGTGGCAGGTGAGCAAAGGGGACAGACTGGCCTGCAGCTTGGCCCTCAACCTCTTCTGTGAGGCCTGCCAGCTAGGGATGGTTTTCGCATTGATTTTTTTAAAGAAATATTTTTTAAGCATTTTATTGAGTGAGTGAGTCAGTCAGTCAGTCACACTGCACATTCCCTGACCAGGGACTGAACCTGGGCCCCAGGCAGTGAAAGCGTAGAGTCCTAACCACTGGCCAGCCAGGGAATTCTCTACATTGATTTTTAAAGGTTGTTTGTTGTTTAGGAAGAAACAACCACAGTAATCCTAAAATACTTACTTGCTGACTTACTGACTGTCACTGACTGACTTACAGGAAAAGTTTGCCAACTCCTTCGTATATTTGACTATACGTGCTTAAATACTTTTTGTTCACCATCAAATAAGGTCTTTTCCTATGTGCCCCTGTGTACATACCTACTCTCCTGCTGTTGAGATAGGTACACCCTGGAATGTGCTAAGAGCGCCCAAACTGAAGAAATCCAGTCCTTGTAGATTTTTGAGGCTCTGACAGCAACTACACTGTAGAGTTTTCCTAGTCCTCTATTTTAGAGGTTAAAAAAAGGGTCTGGCTACATAAAACTCATCTTCTGTCACCCAATCTGAGTGGCCGGTGCCCCATCTTCTTTCTTGAATCATACAATAATGAAACTTTTTTAAGGCACAAGGAACAGTATCTACAACTGTCTTTGCACTTGATCGGCATTAAGGTCACATGGGCAACAAAAGAATACACAGAAGCTGTTAAGTTTATCATACATATTTACTTAATCTATACAGAATTGAGTAGATAAAATCAGATTCACATTAGTGAAAAATCTCTACAAAATGTCTTTGAAAAGCAAAACAAGACTGCCTCTTAACAATTCATATCCTCATGAAAGACGTGGGCTGTAAAAATAAAGCAGTGTGTTTAGCACAAACTAGAAGATATCTGCATCATTTTTTCACAGTTATTTCCATCTACAGTCGGAAAGAGGTAGATTTTTCTGCAACACCTGAGAATTGAATTGATAACCAGGTGTAGTAAAGGCAGTTGCATACATAACTAAAAAATACTGGTCTCAAGACCAAGAAATGTACTCCTACAAGTCTGAGGATGAAATGGTCCATTATCCAAGACCCAAGTTTTCTCTACTCCTTGGAGTCTCCTGCCACTATAAATAATATACATCAAGATTCCATGATGGTGCAGCAAATGCAGTTGAAGCAAATTTGACATTTCAATCTTTCCTGGGCCAGCCTTAGTAGCATTACAGTGTTCTAGAATGTGGTAGAAACAGGGTGCGCTACAAAGCCACAACACTGGGCTGGCGAGGTGATTGCTTTAGGAGCGTGTCCTTCTCAGAGGGTCCCGTTTGTATTTATTCACAGGGTAATGGAAGGAGAGATTCTGAAAGGATACCAAATGCACCCCAGAGAGAATCCATGTCCTTTAAACACCATGAGAGCATCTAGCTAAAAATACACAGTAAGCCAAAAGCAGCAGGCCAAGTACTGTAAATCATGTCGCTTTACAAAGCCCTTGAAAATACGCAACAGGTCCGTTACAACCTTCCACACAGGACAAGCACCACAAAGAAACGTGGCGGGCTACACAAATGGCTTAAGATGGTAAGAGCTGTACATCCAGCAGAGCGCTTGTGAAATGGGATCATTAGTACCAATTTTACAGTAGAGTGTATTTCTGATGTATACCTCCATTTCCTCTCAGGGAAATGAGTCCAATGTTTCATTTAGTAACCGAAGGGGGTATCTATAAAAGGCTGCTGGAGGAGGATGTGTTTGTTTTTGCTTCCGACTCATTTGCACAGTAATTAGATAACCAACTTTGTGGGTTTCTCTTCCTTCACTGTCTGGCCCTTTGATTAACATGACTGATGGCAGAAGCTTAGATATAATCCGCCACTCCAGGCGCTGTTGCCTATCTATTGGACAGTTTTCAATTCTTCAACCCAGTTTAGACTATGAACGTGACAGGACAAATAAAACTTTAACAAAGAGAAAAACCCTTTTAACTGGACAGAAGGGAGTTTATTCGGTCCAGTAAGCAATATAAAAGTGTCAGTTTGATAGTTTTGCTCAGTGGAATGTGCTTAACATCAGTTCTAATAGAGCCTTTTTATTTCATAAAGTATTTCAATGCAAATTATACCAGGGACAAAGTCAAAACTCTCATCAGTGCAGCCTGGTTAATGATGTGTATAAACTCGACCACATGTGACACTGTGAAGAACAAAGGAAGTTAGAAAGCAAATCCAAAAGTGATGTGCTGCATTTCCGAAGTCCCCCATTCCAAGTGTAGACACCTTGATAATACTGGTTTTTACTAAAAAAAAAAAAAAAACCAAAAAAACTCTAGAAAAGGGGCAGAAACAGACTGAAAGCATAAGTAATAGATCCTGGCTACTCTCTGCCAAGTTTCCTCAAAGTTAAAAATGCTGGTTCCAGTCTTTGTTTTAGAAATGGAATCAGTTTCATTCAGTTAGCATGATCATAATTAAAATTCCCTTTAAAAAACCCTGGAGAACGGTGCTGTTTGGACTGTCGGAACAGTTGGACACCAACTTTCAAGCAGCCAGAAGGTAGTGGAGGGACTTCCGCTTAAGGAAAGCTACACATGATTTTATCCTCATCGTCTTACACTGACTGACAAAGGACTGTCAGTGGCAGCTCTCCGTGGGAAGTGGAGGATGCGCACCCAAGTCCCAAGTGAAAAGCAAACAAACCACCAGGCTCCCCACACAGCGGGCATCCAGGTGGTCCAAATTCAGATACTGCTTCTATCCTGAAAACAGCGGTGGGACTGTTTTTAATCATATAAACGTTAGCCCTGTCTCTCCAAGGATTTGCCTGTATATACTACTTTGTTTAAAAGTTACACCTTTATGTACATATTCTGCCAAAACCAAGTCTAGGCTTGCAGCCACCTCAATTTGTCAAGTGATATAAATATCAAAAAGCTAACTTGAATCAAATATGCTATGCTTGTTTCTGACCCAAGCCTAGAGTTTTATTTTTACTTGGCATTTAAAATGGGCTATTAGACAAATATCTAATCATCTTGATATTTTTCTTTGAGTAATATTAATTGCGGGAGGGGCAGGATGTTTAAACGAGTATTGTTTTCACATCAGGAACCATTATCAGGGACTTCCCTGGCGGTCCAGTGGTTAGGACTGGTTCAATCCCTCGTCAGGGAACGAAGATCCCACAAGCCGCGGGGTGGGGGTGGGGAACCGTTATCAGAACAAAGTTCCCTTGTAATGGTCAGCCCTGGTGAGTGACATTTTAATTCGGACAATTCTGTGCAAGCAGCAGGGGAGAGGGAGAAAGGCAATGAGCACATGCATTCCGATGAAGGGGAAAGAGGCAGATGTGCAACACAGCTGAGGAAAATGTAGAGAGTAAAACTATTCAAACCTGCCAAGCAGCCTCCTGTACCACATAAGTCCAGTAGTTCTAAGAAAATACAGATATGGTAGAAAAAGTAAGAAAATTTTCACCACAAAACCAAGTTACTACTAACAGAGAAAGTTATACACAAAATAGAGCTCTCGATACAGTGATCATACTTGATCTCAGTCAACTGACTCGATGCTGGGCCCAGCACCCAGGGACTCGGCCTCCGGGCTGACACGGGCAGTGCTTTGCCAGGCGGCGCTGGGCTCCCCGGCAGAAGCCGGGGCAGCGCA
>NW_020172727.1:809172-809704 GCF_003031525.2 Neophocaena asiaeorientalis asiaeorientalis
TTCCTCTCCGTCTGCAGGGCCCGGCACAGCTTCTCCAGCCGTTCCAGTTTTATGTGAAAGGCCTTGTACTCTTTATCTCGCACAGTTTTCTGCAAAGAGGAAAAAGCAGGATTTATGTAACCCAACTGAATACAAGTTAGGTTACCGGATACAACAAATTTAAGTCTTTTGAGCCACTTGTTGGTCACCTCTTGAACATGTTCAGTTTCTTCAACACCTCCCAACGTCCCGCCTGCCTTCTGCACACATAGCTACAGACACCAATTAACGTGGTTCTGGGGTGACAAAATGAAATTCCCCGTCATGTTTCTTAAAAAGAACCAAAGCTGGGCTTCCCTGGTGGCGCAGTGGTTGAGAGTCTGCCTGCCGATGCAGGGGACACGGTGTCCCGGTCCGGGAAGATCCCACACGCCGCAGAGCGGCTGGGCCCGTGAGCCATGGCCGCTGACCCTGTGCGCCCGGAGCCTGTGCTCCGCAACGGGAGAGGCCACAACAGTGAGAGGCCCGCGTACCGCAAAAAAAAAAAGACCAA